>NW_026888935.1:0-124513 GCF_032173495.1 Musca vetustissima
CCTAGCTATTATTTGGGGCAGCGTCAAATGAGGCCGTACCTGGAAGGGTATAAATTCGTTGTTTTGACCGATCATCTCGCGCTAAAATGGCTAAACTCAATAGAAAATCCTTCAGGCAGACTTGCACGCTGGGCACTTGAGTTACAACAATATACGTTTGAGGTGAAATATCGAAGGGGAAGTCAAAACGTGGTGGCCGACGCTTATTCTTTGAGACAACCACTAGAGAGATTAGAATTAGTCACTACCAAGGAAACGAATTGTTCATGCCCGTGGATAAGAAAACTGAAAGAAGCCATGCTGAAGAATCCGAAGAAGTATCCGGACTACATTTGCCACAACAGATCAACGAAGATGATTGCACGCCATGGAAGCTGTGCGTCCCGATGTCACTAAGGGAACGGGTTCTAATAGAAAACCACGATAGTTTAGCAGGCGGACATCTTGGAATCCGAAAAACGATTCATAAAGTAGCTAACCGATATTTCTGGCCCGGCATGTTCCAAGATGTCAAGAAACATGTAAGAAAATGTGACTCATGTCAAAAATTTAAAACCAGCCAGCAGCAACCAAGGGTCTCCGAGAACGGATAATTGCGCGGTATGGAGTTCCGAAGTTGCTAATTACCGATAATGGGGCACAGTTCACGAGCAAACAGTTTGGTCAGTTCCTTCGAGACATGGGTATTCAACACCAAACCACGGCTCCATACACCCCACAAGAGAATCCAACAGAGAGAGCAAACAGGACGGTAAAAACCATGATTGCCCAAGTTTCCAACCAAAGGCATAATAAATGGGATGATGCCTTACCAGAAATAATGCTCGCGATAAACACCAGCGCTTCTGAATCTACGGGATATTCACCGGCGTATTTAACACAAGGACGAGAACCCAGATTACCACAAGCTTTATATGATCAGGTCACCAAGGGAACCGGCGCAAGGGTGGTTCGACCAGAGGACCGAGCTGAGGAATTAAAAGATATATTCTGCATCGTCCGGCGTAATTTGTCTAAAGCGGCCCAAACTCAAAAGAGACATTATAACCTACGAAGGCGATTATGGAAACCAAAAATTGGAGAAAAAGTGCTACTACGACTACATCCACAATCCAAAGCGGTAGATAGCTTTGCTGCAAAACTTGCCCCTAAATACGGAGGACCATATGTCGTGCAAGCGTACCAGTCACCAGTAATCGTAGAAATCATGGGAAAGAACAACGAGACACGAGTGGCGCACTTGAGTGGCTTGAAATCATATTTCGATTAAAAAAAAAAAAAAAATATTAATGATAATAATAAAATAAATATATATTTCTTTACTCTAACCTAGTAGAATAGATTAGTATATATGACCTATTCTCACGTGACTGTATCCATACCCCTTCTAATGTTTTGTCTTTCTTCATTCTTTAGACAACCATTATTAAAAACTGAACAATATCAACAATATCATTAAAATAAAAATAAAAGAGTATACGTATAAATAAAATGGATCAGGAGAGTCCCACCACAAAAAAATTCAACGATGCAAAGAAGAGGTTTAAGGAGCATTTGGAACGAGTAGAAGCCCAAAGACGAAGGGCTATCTTCATCGATACAGACGGTGGTCCTAGTACAAGTCGGGAGGCTCGTAGATCAAATTTCAATACATACAACACGCCAAAAAGAGCCAAACCAAATAACGAAAATTGTCCAACTGGCAATAAAGAAAAATTCGCAACAGCGTATTGGGGAGAAGACGAAATAATGTCACCTCGATCAAATATGGATAATATTCCTCGAACCCCGACGTATTTAGTGGGTAGTGAGGGGTCTCAAGAAAACAGGGAGGTATCGCTTCCAAACACACCTAGTACGTCGGTATACTCCCAACTGCCCAACACTCCAGGAAAGATATATATTCCAGATTCAGATGAGGAATCGACCCTCCTCCAACCAGAAACGTCCGAAGGATCAACTACTAACCTAACACAGGAGGATGACAACGTGTTGCGAAGCCTCTATGGCTTCGGAGATACCTCCATCGTGCTGCGTTCACCGTCATTACGATCTTCTTCTGACCAGACGTCAACCGATTCTGATGAGGAAGAATATCGTACTCCTTCTCCACCACCAAGGAAAGGACTTGGTTTGATAAAGCAAACGGACCGTCAGTATCGGTATTTAGGATTCAAATGTTTTGAGCGGACCGTAACCATCCAGTTGTTGGTGCCAGACGGCAATCAATCACCGGTTCCAGCCTTAACTGAACGAGAAGATGAACCGATACAACGTAAAGGTGAAGAGCCAGAACAAACCATTGAAACGTTTGACCTAGAGGACCCGGTTGTGGACAAAATAGTGGCCGAAAACTCGGAAACATCGACAATCCGTCTAACCTCCCCGATGCTACCTCAGGATGAAAGTTCGATTTCCTCGACGGGCAGTTTAATAACCGTCTCAGAAACACCAAGCGTAGAGTGGTGGACCCAGTGGCAAACTTTAGTGGGAGTACATAGCCCGGTGCCCATTCAGGTTACAATAGATGCTCCAGAACACCAAGAGTCACATCATTTTAAAGCACCAGGTGGAATAGATCTCTCAATAGACCAGAGCATACCTAGAAATGGCCAGGAACCTCTGATCGCGACCCGAGTCTCGGCATCGGATCAGTCTTCACCGGACTCATCCACCAGTCCCAGTCCGACATCAACAAGGGATAGTCCTTCCTCGACCACATCCATTTATACACCGTCCAGGAAAAATGCAGAACCCAACCAATACCCTATTACTTCACCGTATTTATTACACAATGTGACCCCCGGGCATACAGCAAAAATACCAACCAAAAATGAGTCGGCCAGTCAACGTTATATACAAGAGATTTTTATACCATTGACGGAGACACAATCGGAGGAACCATCGTCAACTACATCTACTACAACTGAATTTCAGCCTGGGCTTACCGACCAATGGCAACTATTGGAGGAAAAGGATTTCCCAAATAACTTGAAAATCTCCATGAACCGATTACTACAAAAACAAAAGAAAGGTCAGCGTCTACGAAAACTCCTTAAATTAAATGGAAAACATTACAGAATTAATATCGCAGGAAATGGCGATGTGAAGGTCTCCTGTCGATCCTCTGCTGAGACCTCATATCCTCAGTCGAGTTCATCATAGGTGAACGATAACAAGACGGGCAGAGGCGAATTAACCCCAACAGTTTCCCGTATGCTTCCTGCCGTTTACCCGTAACAGCTCAGAGAAAGCCCTCGCCCAGGGAACGCCAAAGAAATCAGAGGAAAGAAGGGGAGCAATGTAACGACCAAAAGTCGTTAATACTTGTTTTTGGTCACATCGACATTTAATTTCCTATCACGAAAATGAAATTTTGTTGTATTATTATTTTATTTAAAATGTATGAATGAAATGAAATTATTTAAGTTAAATTAAAAAAAAGGGAATGTAATTTAAGTTTAATATAATGTAAACGTGTATTACTTAATTTAATTTTAACGGTCGGAAGGCCTCCTACCGATAACATCATAAACTAGGCATATAGTAATTGGAACCCCTGGCGGCTACGGTCCACACTAAAAAAATGATTACTGCGATGAAAAGCAAATACGCCGGCAGGGTAGTGTTCAGCCCGCCACCAACAAGTATAAAAGGAGGAGCGTTGGTGATAATCGTGGCAGTCGTCTGTTGAAGATTGCTGAGTCAAGTGGGGTTGTAAAACGAGCCCTTGGCTGTGGAAGTAGTTAGAGTAGTTTACTGTCTAGTCGAGTGGGGTTTAAAAACGAGCCCTCGGCTACCAGTAAAATAGATAAGTAGTCGTCGCTGTCGGATCGAGTGGGGTTGAAAAACGTGCCCTCGGTTACCAGTGGCAATAGCCGCGTAGTAGTCACTGTCTGATCGAGTGGGGTTGAAAAACGTGCCCTCGGTTACCAGTGGCAATAGCCGCGTCTGATAGTGGGGTGAAAAACGTCACTGTCTGATCGTAGTAGTCACTGTCTGGAGTGGGGTTGAAAAACGTGCCCTCGGTTACCAGTGCACGTAACTGCAGCCTCGTCGAGTGGGGTTGAAAACGAGCCCTCGACCGTCGCTGTCATCGGGCCGCACTGTGTCCACTGCCGTCAACCTTCGAGTAACGTCGCTGTCATCGGGCCGCAATGTGTCCACTGCCGCCAACCTTCAATGTGCCGTTACTATCATCGGGCTATCCTGTACCCGCTGTCGCCAACTCAGTCTCCGTTCCATCTTCACCGTGATTAACCGATCTCCTAATTGAACCTCTGACGCCGTTCCTTCGCATGGCCCAAAACGTCTTCTAATACACATATCAGAACTTCGCTCCGTGGACTACTCATCCTCAGATCCAGATAATATGATTAAGAACGATATGTGGTCATTGTTGTGTGTGATAGTGTTAATTTTAAGAAATAAAGATTTTTATAACGTTTTTAAAAAATATCTAAAGTGCGTATTTTCTCTCTCTTAAAAACCCCACAAACGAAAATAAATTCTTGTGACGACCCTGGCCCCCGCTGAACCTATCCCAGCTTCAAAGTGGTAAACACGTCGTCACATCTTCGTACGGTAATATATTGCTAAGAAACGGTTCATATTTAGATATAGCTCCCATTTCATCCATATTTAACCTGTACACTTTAAATTATGTCTTCATTTAGAGTAATTGTAATTCATCAATCATTCTTTCGTCATCATGTACAACGCAAATAAATCCTTACCATATTTTAAATATTATGTTAAATAAAATTTTTTTTTAAAAGTTTTTTATGTAATTTATTTATTTAGTATTTTAAATAATGAAATTATAATTGACATAATTATGAGAACTAAAATATGTTGAAGGTTACGACATTACTACGGAAACTGCGCTGGACCTGTAAAGAAACAAATATATAACTATTAATGAAAGTACAAAGGTGATAGGGTAAAATAAAACGATATTTCACAAAATTATATAGCCTAATAAAAAATAGATGAAACATGCAATCTCTATACTGCATAAACTACACTATTCAATGATAAAGGTATTAGGGATATTCCTGTAGCAGGAAAAAATAATCAAGATACCCTCATGGTTACTTTTGAGAATATGCACAGAGTTCATTTATGTATGTTTTTGGGTCTGTTTGAATATGTATATTAAAATCTGACCCGCCTCAAAAATCTGAACAGCCATAAAATAAAGACCAGAAATTATAAGAAGATAGCGTGGATACAACAGAGGGGCGGACGGACGGACATACCTAGATCGTTTTAGAATTGTACCCTGATCAAGAATATATTCACTTTATATGGTCGGAAATGAATATTTTGATGAGTTACAAACGGTATGACAAAATTAATATATCCTCCATACTATGGTGAGTATAAAGGGAGTTATATGGGGACTTTACCCAAAAGCGGGCGAATATAAGTAAGATTTTGAAAAGAGATTTGTTACAAAATACCAAATTACAGCGAATTCGGTAGAAAATCGAGCATACCCAATATACCTGTAACCCCAAACTACTGAAAATTTGGGGGTACCCTTATATGGGGGCTATGCCTAAACGTGGATCGATATAGCTCATCTTCGAACTGCAGACAAAAGACAACCCTATGCACACTATCTCAATTTCTTCAGAAGATAACGTGATTACAAAGACGGAACAGACGGTCTTAAAATTTTACCCTGATTAAGAATATATATACTTTATAGGGTCGGAAATGAATATTTCGGTGAGTTTCAAACGGAATGACAAAATTAATATACCCTCCTTAGTATGGTGGAGGGTACGAAAATTACCAAGGCGGTGACGATAGGTAAATGAGAATATACCACATAAGAAATGCACATGTTTGAACATATATGAGAATTTTTGTTCTGTGACATCATACATAGTTTATCTGAAACGTTAATGCGCTGTTTTGTTTTTATGCCTGTTTAGGGCGAAGGATCATTCATGTAAATGTTTTTTTATTAATTTCTCTTTTGAGATGAGCTACATGATCGGTGTTGCAATGAAAAGAAATGCCAGTTGGAAACTATTTTAAATAATAAATAATAAAAACAACCTTGCTCATGAAAGTACCACCAGCATACACAATAGGCTCTCCAGAAAACGCAACATTAAAGATGTAACGCCGTTGCATACATTTTAACATTATCGTGCATGTTTAACTGTCAGTTCTCTTACAGAAGCTACTTTTCAACATATGTTTCTTTTAGTTGTAATACTATAACAAGCTGCAACGATAGGAGCAACAGTACTTGGTGTAGTGAGCAGCAGCTAGTAGCCTAGAAGGCACAACAACTACTGGGTAAACCTTGTTGCTGGTGGAGCCATCAACGTTGGTGGTAGATAACGGTGTGTGTTGTTGCGCGGGTGTGTCTTTCGACTTCATGGTTGTTCATACATACGCTTCTTTTAAGTGTAATTAAGTTAATGATATGTATGAATGCATACCTGGGTGGATGGATGAAAGGAATACTCCTTTTCACTTGTCGACACGAAATCGACAACTTTACTCCTGTGATGTTGCCTTTCGGGGTCTATGGGTTAGTAGTGTTCTACAACCATAGTTGAAACGTCTTGTAACACGAACCTATAAAACATTGATTGAACGCTCTGAACCACCTCCAAACTCAAACACACACGCACATACACCAACATATCCTTTCTATAATATGTACATTTAAATGAACTCCTTACATATAAGAAGGGGAGATTCTAAATGAAATTTGAAATAAAACTGATTTATGATTAGAGAATAAAACAATCTATGATATTCAATGACTATGGTAGAAAAAAATTGACCTATAAAAATTATGAAATTATAACTGTAGGCATGCATGTTAATTACAGACCTTATAAAGGGACCATGAAAGATGTTTATTTTAAAAATCTAAGGCTTGGATTTTTAAAATAAGGCATTGGAAATAATAATTAAAAATCCACAGCTAATAGAAGGCTAAGAAGAATATACATCAAACAAATATACGCATTACAGTTGGGTTTGAAAAAATATTATTTTAAAAACCTACACTTTTTAGAGGCCCTTGAAAGTACTATCTACGTTTTATAGTAGGCCTTGAAAATACTTACATAAAAAATCCCAATTTAAGATTTCTTGGATTATTCAAGGTAATTTTGGCAATTTGGGATTTTCTATTGCTATTCAACCTTTGAAACACAGTGTCTCCGCTCGTGCAATGATCGTACATTTGTAAAGCAGTACAATGCAGCTACCAGTTCGCCACTCTCAATTGTATATCCTGCGGATTGACTATAATTTCCGCTGGCACTTCAATGTACGGATCACCACTCACATTGACGTGAATAAAACTGCTGATCTCCTCCTTACCCAGTTGGATATTGATAACACGTACCTAATATGCCAGACGATCCACTTCGTCGATATCGAGAAAAATCAATTGATTCGATTTGGTAAATTTGTATTTACAGGCATAATTGAGTGGTTCATCGACAGTTAGCAAGATGACCAATTACACTAGAACTGAATCAGTATCGGCCAGATCGAAAAAGGGCCTGAGGGCAAGGATAAGGCATTTAAACAGCCCTCGGTGACGATGTTGAATGTGCGCATATCTGAAAAAAAAACAGGAGAGAAACCAAGAATCAATTAATGTTAAACAATAACAATTAGACTGCATAACAATGACTGGCAGAACAAACAAAAATTACGTCAGTCAAATGAATTCAATTTTGTGGCGAAACAGAATTAACAAATTATGAACCGGTATTTGTTATTTACATGCCAATGAATGAATTGTATGGTTTCTAGATCACATTGTGGACTGGACTGTCATGGCGAAGGCGGTTTGATTTTTTCTCGTTGTATCCCTTTTTAGTTGCCACCATTTGCATAGTAAAAGACAACATGGCTTCCATATCCCATCCCGCTTTTATTGCTACTTCATTAAGCCATTCTGATCCTGAAAGTGCCATTCAGACCATTCGAGTCCAACAATTCATTGGACGTGCAAACAAAAAATGTGGCATTGGAAATACATGCGCAATAATCAACCCCAAATATGACCACAGAAATTAAGACAATGAAGACACGCACCCGCACACAAATATCATTCTTTACGCATTAAAGGAAGGGACCTAAATATTAGCCACTGGAAGAAATGTTTGTATGGACTGCGAACTGATGAAAAAAACAATCTTGAAATAATCAATTTTCCATACAGAAAAATCAGGAAAACTAATTTTTTGTACTGTGGGACTGTAAATTATTTCTACAAAAAAATCAGTTCTGGTGGATTGTGAATTCTGTTTCGTTAGAAAAAAATCAGTCTTGGGACTGTGAATGTGTTTCTATAGAAAAAATGTCCTTGTTTTTTTACTAGACCGCTCCCCGTTTTTTTTTCCAGTGTATATGTCCACCTATACGCACAAAGTAATATAGTAAAGAAGAAGAATAAGAAACCGTAGAGTAGCCAATTAATTTAACTAACTGTCACTTAATTGTTACTCGTTGAAGTCAATGAGTCACTCCATTGTCATCGCGCTCGCTTCGAAGACATTGAAGTAGGACAACAATTTCCGAAAAACATTCCTTTCTTACATTCCTACAAGACCTTGAGCGACCTATGACATTTAATTATTCCTTATGACACAAAAAACCATAAAAACACGATAAGTACAAAAAGGAAATCTGAACGGTGTATTTAAAGAGTTACATATTTGGGGAAGGATGTTTGACACAATGACTTAAGTAATGACATCGAAGATATGATAAGTTTTAAAGCCAATAATGGATAAACAATGGGTAAAAATTAAAGTCGATACATACAATTTCAAATAACAATAAAGAAAATGGGTCTAATAATATCTGTTTTTTAATATGACCACCAACTTTTTGTGAGGTTAATTGAATCCGGGGTCCTCATATTTGAATATTTTATTAAGAGTGTGTCCAATAAGCATATATAACAATAGTTTTTTTTTATTTTCCTAATTTGAAATTAATTTTTATCAGGGTGTACAAAAATTCACCATGACCCATGACTCTGTTATTCTCTTAAGTTAGCGTGGGTATTAATTACGCATCTCCAGTGTAGTACTTAATAAAGTCAGTCAGTCACGGTGCGGTGTTGGTGTTTTTATAGCTTACACAGAAAAAATAACTGTGTTAAGCTTTGTCAAAACAGAATGGGTGGAAGGCTAATCAAAGAGGAGGTATTTGCCTTAGCGTGTTATTATGTCTTGGTCTTGAGTTTGATCTAAGAAATGCTTAAATGCTTTAATTAAGTGTCATGTAACGACTGTATTAAGTTGATTAATAAACTGAGGTTCTGGTCAACAAAACAAATAAATAAGATGACATTCTGTTGGATGCTGAGGCCAAGCAGTGTGTGATAAGGGAGCGGGTGATGATATGTATCTAATTCCCATAATTCTGAAACTTCAGAAATTTCGACAGAGCTTAAGTGTGCCCAATTAAATTGAATTCTAATTAAAGTTATTGATCCTGATATTAGGGGATTTATTAGGATAAATAAAAGGAAACAGTCGATTTCGCCGTAGAAAACAAACATTTTTCTACAGAAATCAAAGAAGAAATCAGTGAGCGGAGCAGTATAGCCATACGGGCCGACCATATGATACCCTACACAACTACCACGGAACTAAAACTTACTGCAGATGTTTATTCCGACACTTGGCAATATTTCGTGATTAGAGGTCAACAGCACCTCTTCCGCACACTGACATATATTCCAAGTATTACTAATATTCAGTACAGTCCATATAATAACTTTTCCAGATTCCCTTCACAGTGAGTTGTGTTGTGATCGAGTCCAAAAAAAACTAAGTTTTCAGTCCACTTCATCCAGAAATTATTATCTGATCATCACCGAATTCTCATGGAAAATTTTAAATCGATCAGCGCTGTAGTGTGGTAATGGGTTACTAAATAATATCTGAATACGTAAGCACCTGTAAATATTAAGTGTAACTCCCACACCCGAATACATACGACAATAGAATTGATATCAATCAAATCAAATTTTGTCATTTTTCACACAAAAGTCAGGGTCCATTTGAGCCATTAAATTTTGACCCATCTTCATCAAAACAGGCATGCTTATTCTTCGGCCCAATACCCTTCTCCTTGTAAAAATTCGCAATGTTTGGGCCATAATTGCGGTCTCTGGAGCGACCAGAAAAACGGACAAAAATTCAGTATTTGGTCCATTTCATCTCCTAAATATTAACCGATCTTTAGGCGTCAATAGGCGTCTTCATTGGCCAGAACCCATTCTACATTCGAAATTTCGTGAAGATCGGTCCATAACTGTGGCCTGTACCGTGTTTACAAATTATAATGGACAGACGGACGGACATACAGACAGACACACATGTCTAGATCGATTAAGCTAGTCGAGATATGAAGATCGGTATACTTAAAGGGTCTAGGACAAATATTTCGCGGATTTACAAACTCTTGGGGCTGCACAAAGCTATAATACCCTGACAACATAGTTGTGTAGGGTATAAAAAATGAGTCCTGTCAAACTATGAAACATGAACCATATTTTTAAAATATTTTTAAGACAATCTTTATTAGTCTGCGATTTTTTTTCTATACAAAAATATAATCAAAAATTCTATAGCTTTTTCTATAGAAAAAGTAGTCCTGAGTGGGCGAATTGTCTATTCTATGTGAGTGTGGATCTGTTAATTTTTTTTCTGTTGGAAAAAACACAGTCCTGTGGATCTGTAATTTGTTTTTTTTAGAAAAAAACACAGTCCTGTAGATCTGTGATTTTTTTTTTCTATAGAGTAAAAGAAAATCCTTTCAGTCTGTGAATTTATTTCTGTAGAAAAAACACAGTCCTGTGGGGTCTGGCTCAAAAACTGGGAAAATGGAGTACTGTTGGTCTGTAAATTTGTTTCTACAGAAAGAGATAGATCTGTCGAGTCCACTTAAATTCATCAAATAACTTCCACAGTATTCTTGTCTGTTATTGACCCACTTTTTCGTGCCCCTCGACACCTTTTACCTTCTACTATTTTCACTACAATTGACATATTTCGTGAATATAAAAAAATCCATGGTAACCATGATTAAACCAACTAAAAAAAAAATATACTACTCTATAATTCTAAAAAATATATATCCGAAGTATTCCACATTTACAAATAGTCCACATGACGGGAATGTTTATAAACGGACTCTCCTCCAGCTGCAGTTGGAAAATAAAACAAAACAGGACCCATTCACATTTAAATACTGTCGTTGTCGTCGTCATCATTGTCGTTTTCATATTTTGTACATATGTATGTGTGTGTCCATGCGAATTTTTGGTTATGAATATTTTTGTTCAATTTCGAATAAAAAAAGAAAAAAAATGAACAGTTGTGTTTTTTTTATAGATGATGTAATTCGTTTGGAATTGTATACTCACAAGCAACGACAAAGTCAATCATTTCACTAAATATTTTCGCAATACATTTATAAATTTTAGCGTCATCACGCTGGGTATTCCGGATACGCATATACTGAATGAGTGAAAAATCATTTTTTTTTTTATTTTTTTATCCAACAATATGTGGGCTGGGGAAACCTATGGAAGAAAAAGAACGGGGAAAAGAAATTTTGAAACAAAATATAAAAATATATTTAAAAAAAAATTATATCTGGAGTATTATGTGATAAAGGGATGTAAAAAGAAAAATAAAGAAACTGCATTTCATTGATTCCAAATTTAAGCATTTTTCAATTTACAATTGTATCGGCATTACTGCAGACTAACATTACTGGCCATTACTTTATCATTCTCGTAAGCCGATAGTATCAATTAAAAAATCCTAAAACACATTACGAAAAAAAATTACAGATATTCCCAACTTGTATTTTTTCATAAGAGAAAAAATACGAACACCCATACATACACATGTAAATGCATGTTATTCTAATTCAAAAGGACATCACGAAAAACATGCATACAATGAGCACACAATATTCAATTAGACAGAGTACAATACAAAAACTAAAAAACGAATCGACATAGTTATGGACATTTGAATCAGACACTCTCGTGTATGTAAGTGAGACCAACACTTTTGCAAATTGTGTGCCAAATCATCTTCGGCAGTAATACAGGCATACATGCCAGCAGGAAGTACCTTGTTGCTTCGCATACAATAAGGATGTCTTCTTCTAGAAAACATCCAACGTTGCAAACAAACAAACCATTCAAAACAGTCATACCAGATATGAAAAGTCCTTTCCTGCAGCTCTCGTCTCACTATTGGAAAACAGAAGACATTGAATAGGGGGCACAAAAACCGACAGCGTATGCAGAATAGTTTTGTTTTCTCTCGATGTTGTCGATGTAAGATAGAAAATGTAAAGCAGAGAAACCCAGTGAACATCCTCTTGCAGAATAGGAAGATTTCTATAGGATAACTAGAAAATTTTTTTTGTATAAAAAAAAATCGGAATCCTCCTCAGCAGAGATGGTCCGTCAGAAATAGTGACGTAAATGACATACATTTCCGACGTATAATACATACGTCAGAAACGTCGGAAACCCACCCAAAACCATTAGGTTTTTGACAAAATAGCTATTTCCATTAATCAATTTGGAAATTAGGTATGCTTTACTCAAATTCATATCAAATTTTCAAAAATTTATTCCCAAAAAAGTTTAGAATTTTTTATCAGTTCTAGTAAGGAATAGTCTGATACATGGAAAAATAATACATATTCTTGAAAATAACAGTATATGGTAATAATATTCAAATAAAAGACGTTTACTACATTTATTACATTTTATACAGGTATATGACGTTTTCGACGTTTACACCTTTTTGACAGTCGAAAACCTGAAAATTTGTCATACGGACCAGCCCTCCTCCTCAGGCCTGCCTTTTTTTTAAAAACATAGTTCTGGGGTCTGTGAAAAAAATCAAAGTACTTCTTCTGCTAAAGAAAAAAATCGCACTCACTCAGGACTGTTTTGTTACAGAAACAAATTCACAGTGATCATTTATTTTTCTATAGGAAAAAATTAAAGTCATCCAGGACTGTATTTTTTCTATAAATAAAAATAGCTGTCTTGTTGAAGGCAGTATTTTTTTATAGAAACAAATTCACAGTCCACCACACGACTGTCTTTTTTCAATAGAAAAAATCACAGTCCATTACAGGATTGCCTTTTTTATTTATTTTTTATAATTTTTTATTTTTTTATCCAACAATATGTGGGCTGCGGAAAACCTATGGAAGAAAAAGAATGAGGAAAAGAAAATTTAAAACAAAATATAAAAATATATTTTGTAAATATATATGTGGAGTATTATGTGATGAAGGGATGTAGAAGGATATTGAAAAATAAAGAAACTGCATTTCATTGATTCCAAATTCAAGCATTTTTTCAGGATTGAAGACTGAAGACAGTATTTTTTTATAGAAAAAATTCACAGTCCACCACACGACTGTCTTTTTTCAATAGAAAAAATCACAGTCCATTACAGGATTGCCTTTTTATAGATGAATATTTACAGTGGTTTCTATTGAAAAAACTTAAAATCATAACATTTTTTTCTATAAAAAAATACTTTTCCAGGACAGTCGCTTTCTTCAGTCTATAGAAAAAATGCACAGACTCCTAGGAATGCTTTTGTCTACGGAAAAAAATTAACAGTTCACCGAAGGATTATCTCTTTTTCTATAGAAATATTTTCAGAACAACAGGACTGTCGTTTTTACTATAAAAACAAATTCACAGACTCCAGGTTTTTTTTATAGGCACAGTTCTGTCCTCTTTCTGTTCTTTCTTTTTTTTTATATATAAAAAAATTTACAAGGCCCCACACTCGTTGTTTCTATAGACAAAAATCCACATACCTCAGGATTGTCTTTTTTTGTTCTATAAAAAATCGCAGTAGACTGCGGGTCTGATCCCATAGGACTGTGATTTTTTTCTACAGGAAAAAATTTCTCAATAAAAATCACAGACTTCCGGGACTGTCTTTTTTATAGAAAAAAATCACAGTTCTTCATGACTATGTTTCTAATAAAAAAATCACAGATCTCCAAAAAAATAGTCTTTTATTATTTCTTATATTAAAAATATTCTCCTGAAATTGTTCACTGGGTTGTTTCCCATTTATTCTCATCTACATATATCCAAAATCTAATTCATTTATGCAATGCGGATATTATTTCAGAGTAACAGTATCTTGTCATCTGTAACACACACAAAATCAGTACTACTCATACTGAGAGCATAGTAAAAAAATACGACTAAACAGGACTATTGGAAAATAACTACCCATATTTATGTAAAACAGATATTCAGTCGGCACAAATAATGAGGACAGATGTGACAAAAAAAGAAAATAATATCCTTTTTGTATTAAAAGATGCAGGGAAGAAAAGGAGAAAAAAGAATGACAACAAATAGGCAGAAGACAGAGGCTGGTGTAGGCTATGATGGTCAGTTAGTTATATCGTTAAACTAACAATCAGAATCTCTCTTCCCTAGTCACCAACAAACCCTTGTGTCTGTTATAAACATCATCGTAATTCCGGTCATAAAGTTCAAATGAGTTTATCTGAAAAGTTCTCTATTGAAATGTAAGTTGTTGTGTTAAGTTGTTATTGTTGTGTGATTTAAGGAAATGAAACTTTATGAAAAAAAGCAAATGAGAAAACTTACGGAAAATGTTTATTAGCTTCATTGGAAGTTTGGACCCCGGGGTAATATTCATATGAAGGAAGTATGCAGGGAAATTCATGATAATTTATAGGAATTTTTAAGCAAGTATCATTTAATATTTCTGTCTGCTATCAGTAATGTCTATTATTGTCCTTGAAATAATATTGGAAAAAATATGAGAGAGAAATTTTTTGAAGGATGTCTATCACCTTAAATATACCGCCTGTCTTCGGGGAAGTGAGAATGCATCATTTAGTGCAGCAATCTCCATCAAAGAGGAATTTTATTAAAGACGATTATATGTTGCATTTTTATCCGTTTATCGCACATGGCAATCAACTTTGCTTTGCTATAAAAACAAACAACTAAGCGAAAAATAAGCAAGCATACACAGCATCACCACACACAGTGTGTATGTCAATTCCATTAAGCGGTTCACGAATGTGAAGATAAGAAAATCCATAGAAACCACAAGAAACAGATGCTATAAGAATCACAGTTTTATTGGATGGCGTTTGAGTGCCTCAGTAAGTAAGTGAGTGTATGTGTGCGTGTGTTTTCATCTACGACTTTAGTGTCGAATGCACTTTAGTCTATTTTTCTTTTAATGACAAGTTAAATTCGGTAGAACAACAAATCTTTGCGGCAAAGACTGAAGAAGATCAGTAACAACATTGTGGCAGATTCAATAAATGGCATGTGTAGGAATTACTTAAAACTGTTATCGTTGAAAGGAGGAAGAAGAAAACACGGACGGAATAATATTTTTAAAACAGCCAAGGTTTATTATTATATTATTATATATATTAGCCGGGTTTGAAGTAATCTTTAAAAATGCTTTCCTTATAGTAGGACTTGAACACTTTTTTTAATTCACGCCTTAACGAAGGCCATAAAATGTTTTAATAAAAAAAGTTTAACCAGTGAGCGGAGCAGTATAGTCGTACGGGGCCGACCATATGATATCCTACACAACTTCCACGAAAATCTAATTTTCTATGGTTCGATATTTTGAGCTTGGGTAATATTTAGCGATATTTGTACCCTCTAGACGTCTACAAATATTACTAATATTCAGTTCAACTTTTCTAATTACTTGTCCAGATCCCCTTCACCGTGGATTGTGTTGTGATGTCCGGCTTTCAAAAGTGGCCTATAAATCGACTCATAAAAAAACACAAAAAATTAAGTTTTCGGGTCACTTCATCCAAATATTATTATCTGATCATCACCGAAAATTATAGGCGTTGTCCATGACCATACCTGGATCCTCATGGAAAATTTCAAAGCGATCCGCGATATATTTCCGCCCTCTGGTATTGGTAATGCGTTACTAAATAATATATGAATACGTAAGGACCTGTAAATATTTAAGTGTAACTCCCACATCCGAGTACACACGACAATGCAATGGGTATCAATGTAAAGGTAAACCACTCCTCTTGGATACACTATCAACTTCACGGGTCTACGTCCTTCAGGAGTAAATATATACGCCATAGAATACAAATTTTGTCATTTTCCACACAAAAGTCTGGGTTCATTTGACCCGCTAAATATTGACAAATCTTTATTAAAATATGCGACCAGAAAAACCAACAAAAATAAAGTTTTTGGTTCATTTCATCCCCTAAATATTAACCGATCTTTACCAAAAACAATAGGGGTCTTCATTAGCCAGAACCCATCCTACATGCAAAATTTCGTGAAGATTGGTCCATAACTGTGGCCCGTATCGTGTTTACATATTATAATGGACAGACGGACGGACACATGTCTAGATCGACTCAGCTAGTCGAGATATGACGATCGGTATATAAAGGTGGGTCTAGGACCAATATTTCGGGCCTTACAAACATTTGGGGCTGCACAAAACTATAATACCCTGACAACATAGTTGTGTAGGGTATAATAAAAAAAAAAATTATTAATCCTTCGTAAGGAAGAAACTTTTTCTGTTTTGAATTAAGAACACTTACACTCTGCCCAAATAGCGTTAATTAATTTTGCCGTTATTTAATTCCCCAAAAAACCTAAAACCTATATTTGTGGAAAACACATAAAATTCTGATAACAGCCATTGGAATGTTGCATCCAGCAGTTGTTGTTGTTGCTGCTTATTGCCATTTCATCTATTTAACACGTATTGAGTGCTGCGAACTCTCGCTTTTTTATTTGCAGCTGGCAGCCATTGTGCTAACCCACTTGCAGATTTTTTCATTTTCTTTACTTGAAATAATTTCGTTCCACTCCATCAAGAGTTCCCTGGGTGTTCATTTATTCAATGAATTGTGTGCTTTCGCCCGCTCACTCAGTGCCAGAGCATCAATGCATAAAATAAAGCTTATGTTGCCAAACTCTAAGACAAATGTAAAGGAAGAAACATACCACGAGCAAGTGGTGGTAGGTAGGCGAAAAAAGGTGTAGGACGAGCATGCAATGAAATTAAGCCATGTCATCATTACATCCACCAATCCAGCTCAAACTGCTTGCACGTTTGTTCCATTGTAACGTGTGACAAAAGGAAAATAAATAGGTATCACGCATTTAGTTAGACATACAAACCTGAAGTGGAGTTTTTCACACGATAACTTTCTCTTTATCCTTGTACAAACACACTTACACACGAAAGCAGCATACCATGCAAGCAAAAGATTCAGTCAGTTGCATCGGAATGGCATACAAAGACACATGCATACTGATGTATCAACATATGGGTATATTTGTGCGGTTTTTATACCCTCCACCATAGTATGGAGGGTATATTAATTTTGTCATTCCGTTTGTAACTCATCGAAATATTCTTTTCCGACCCTATAAAGTATATATTCTTGATCAGGGTAAAATTCTAAGACGATCTAGCCATGTCCGTCCGTCTGTCCGTCCGTCCGTCTGTTGTAATCACGCTATCTTCTGAAGGAATTGAGATAGGGTGCTGAAATTTTGCACAAAGTTGTCTTTTGTCTGCAGGCAGGTCAAGTTCGAAGATGGGATATATCGGTCCACGTTTAGGCATAGCTCCCATATAAGGGTACCCCCCAATTTTCGGTATTTTGAGCTTCCTAAGCGTGTTTTTCAAACGAATTCGCTGAAATTTGGTACTTTGAGCTCTTATTGGGAAGCAAATCTCCCTACTAAAAATTATAAATATAGGTCAATTTTTTCTGGTACCCCCCATATAACGGTACCCCCAATTTTCGTTATTTTAAGGTTCTTGAGCGCGGTTTTCAACCAAATTCGCTGAAATTTGGTACTTTGAGCTCTTGTTGGGAAGCAAATCTCCCTACTAAAAATTATAAATATAGGTCAATTTTTTCTGGTACCCCCCATATAACGGTACCCCCAATTTTCGGAATTTTAAGGTTCTTGAGCGCGGTTTTCAACCGAATTCGCTGAAATTTGGTATATAGGGTTCTTATTGGATACCAAATTTACCCACTAAAAATTATAAATATAGGTCCACTTTTTCTGGTAGCCCCCATATAATTTTCAGTATTTTGGAGGTTTTGATCGTATTTTTCCGGCGAATTAGCTGTAATTTAGTATTTTGAGTTGTTAATCTCTCCACAAAAAATTATGAATATAGGTCCATTTTTTCGAATAGCATCCATATAAGGGTACCCTAAATTTTCGGTATTTTGGGGTTCATGAGCACGGTTTCAACCGAATTTGCTGCAATTTGGTATTTTGTAGTCGTATATGGTAACAAATCGTTCTACCAAAAATTATTAATATTTGGGGTAGTCCCCATATAACCCCCTTTTTTATATTAAAATAGTTATCTGATTTGTTCCGCGTTTTGAGTTTGGTTCTAAGACTCTATGGTAATCATTTCACCAGCGGAGGATAGCGAGATAAAAAATTAGAACGTAAGGGTCGATAATGAACTATAGCCACAGTTAGACCTATTCCCATCTTCGAATTTGAATTATCAATAAAAATTTTTGAAATTTTTGTTATGGTTTACTTTATGGTTTACATAATCCGTTTTTAGACATGTCGGTATAGGTCCACTTTTTGGTATGTTCCCTATATTTTCATTTCTAGTACCTGTCAGTATATCTATGGTGGAGGGTATCCAAAGTTCGGCCCGGCCGAACTTAACGCTTTTTCACTTGTTCCTATTCATTTATAGAAGAATAAACCATGGGGATTTCTTTTAAAAAGGCAACGCTATCCTATTTATTTATTTATTTCGTTGGAAAGGGACAGGTGGGGTACACATACTAGTGGAAATATATTATTGTAGTCGCCTATTGAAGGTGTGAATAAAAAATGAGACTTGCCTAAGTCGCAAGCGAATGAATAACTAAGTGTCACTTTGCAACATAAGTACAAGTGGTATGGTCGGGAGACCAGAACCTAGGATGTAATGTAAGGTAAGGCAGCTCATCTCCTCCATCTTCGCCAGGAACTACTAAAATGTGTTTGGTGGTATAATTTTACTTTTCTTTATGCGATAGATTTTTTCTCTTTTTTGGGAATCGGATGTTGGATCAGGATGCACCACCATTCGGCAGTTCCACTAGATATCACATTTTTTCATTCATATTGTATAAAACTTAAAAAAAAAACTTTTTTGTTTTCAAATTTTCATTTTAAAAGTGGCAGGCAGGCGTAAACTTTTTATTCGTATACTCACTCATCCATATGCATTCACATATGCAAAGTTCCGGCCGACAACATAAGTTGAACTATTAAATGAAAGTTATTACTGGCATATTATTTTATTCCAATTGTTTTTGATTTTCTAGACTGAGAAAACCTTTAATACTGATTTTTTCTATAGATTGTGACTGAATTTTTACTAATGAAACAAATTCCCGGTACTTCGCAGATGAATTGTTTTTCTATAGAAATAAATTCATAGTACCAAAAGATTTTTTTTCTAGAAAATTGTTGTCATCCATGACGGACTTATTTATTGCCCATCAGGACTGTTTTTTTTACTGGAAAATAATTTTTAAAGGCCTGCAACAATCGTGGATTATTTTTGAATAAAAAACCTAGTGTGATTTTTAAGGCTTACTATTAGCCGTCGATTAAAAAAATTTCATTGCATACTAAGGCGAGGATTTTTATATAATATATATTTAGAGAATGGATTTAAAAACATTTTAAGGTCTAGAATATTAAGCATATTTTTGCCTCTAGAAAAAATGGGAAGTCCTGTGGACAGATTTTTTCATATAAAAATAAAATGTCATTGCCTTATTTTTATTGTAAAACTCTGCACCCTACGAAAAAAGTATCGAGTGTTAAATCGATAGTTGTCATGTATGTAGTAATGTATCCAATATCTCTTCGAATAGAAAATGAAATCACGAAACGTCTCCATGAAAACAAGCTGGATTTTTTCTAGTATAAAACTATCACACAGTCGGAGAAATGAAGGAAAATCAATTGTTAAAAAGGTAACAATAACAAAGTAGTGACACATTTTCACTAAATCCTCTGCCATTGCCGCTGCTGGTATTCATTTGCTGCTGGCTTGGCATGACAATGACTTTTTCTCAACGGTTTGTTACGACTTCGATACCATGTTGAAAGGTGTAAGTATTGAATATTTGTTTTTGTTGGATTTTTTTTGTCATCCACAGACAGTTTACTTTGTGTAACGCAGTGATTGGAAAAAATCCAAATCGAAAGGAAAAAGAGGAAATTGAAAGCGAAAAAAATGCATGCATGTTTAACCCGACAAAAACTTAATAAAATGTGAATAGAGTTTCATCTCGTTTTCTTGGTGATTTTTTAGAATTGCATACAAAATTCTGCACAATTTGTATATTATTTTTTAATAAATAATACACACAAAGACAGATGCCTGTCAAGTCAACAACATTCGTGGTATGACTTTGTTTTGTATTTTAACACTTGCATTTTTTGTGGAAATACAGGAGGATTTTTTGTTTTGACTTGATTGTGAGCAACAAAATTAAATACTCGAAAATTTGAATAACATAAAAACTGTAATTCTTTGAAATTTGTTGCCAATCTAAAGTTGTTTATCAACAATGTTCGTGAAAAAAGCAAACCTCTATGTTTTTGCAAAGTGTTGGAAAACAAGGCGAAAATATTTGAGGTGGGCAAAAACCATATATAAAAACCAGTAAGGAAATTAGTAAAGTCGGTCGGGGCCGATTATATGGTACCCTTCACCACTTTGGGTATATTCAACAGATAAATCCCAACAGACGTCACATTTTAAAGGACCAGTAAAATGAAATTGGATCCATAAACATGTCATTCTGCAACCGATACTAAATGTTTCATTTGGTCAGATATATAGCTTCTATATCTAAATCTGAACCGATTTCAGGAAACCTAACACATCATTCTAGACCTAACTCAGTACCCTATGCCGAATTTTGTGCAAATCGAAATATATATAAAGACTTTGGTGCACCATTTACCTTAAATCGGACGAAAATGTATATGGGAGCTATATCGAAATCTGGACCGATTTTCACGAAACTTAACACACATCATTACGCTGTTCCAAATTTCGTGGAAATCGAATTATACTAAGGCACTTTAGTGCAACATTTACATTAAATCGGACGAAAATATATATGGGAGCTATATCCAAATCTGAACCGATTGTCACGAAACTTAACACACATCATTCTAGGCCTAATTCATTAAGCTGTGCCAAATTTCGTGCAAATCGAAATAGATATAGGGACTTTGGTGCACCATTTACATTAAATCGGACAAAAATATATATGGGAGCTATATCTAAATCTGAACCGATTTTTCCCAATAGGGTTCGTCCTTGGGCCAAATAAGTGACCTATGCCAAATTTCATCCGAATCGGATCATAAATGCGACCTGTACATTGTTCACAAAAATACATGGACGGACGGACAGTGGACATGCGTAAATCGACTCAGAAAGTGATTCTATGCATATTCTCAAAAGGAACCATGTGTCTATCTCGTTTTCTTTGCCTGTTACAAACATGTGTACCACAGTGTGGTGAAGGGTACCACAGTGTGGTGAAGGGTATAAACATATTGTTTTTAAATCCACACCTTAGGATAGACCTTAAAAAATATTGTTTTAAAATCCACGCCTTAAAAAATATTGTTTTAAAATATACGCCTTAAGGTAGGTATTGAAAAAAATTCTGATAAAGGTAAGGCGTTGACAAAATTTTGATAGTTTATAACCAGTAAATAACCTACTTAAATAAATAACGTTCATTCTTCCCCATAGAATTTCTCTACAAAAAATCCAATGAAAAAAAGTTGCATATAAAATAGTAAATAATTTCGAATTATCTCTGTAAGAGTATTAACTTATTTTAAAGTTATTCTCATGAGTTGCCAAACTAAACATAAGAAGAAAATAACTTTTTTTTTGAAAAAAAAAAATACAGCATTTTATGATGCAAGCATCATGTGTGCTGAACTAAGTGCACGAGCATCAACACATATAGGACACATTTACCAAAATACTAGATGTGCATGTGTGTATCAAATGTCCTCAAAGTAAAAGTTTATATTGCATCAGAATAGTTCCCAAGATATCGAAATGTGTTGGTAACTTATCAATTGAAATCGAGAGAAATTGTGATGAAGGTTAAAAAAGGAGGAAGAGAAGAGAGGGAAATTATTTTAAATTTGATGTGCCCGAGAAACTATTGAAAATGTTATTTGACATTCATTATATGATCATTTGCAAAGGGTAGAAAAAAATTAAAAAATTGAAGACGTAGACGTATCCTTCTCCTCCCCAGGGATAACTAGCTCAAGTCATGTTCGTGCTGAGTAGATGCAAAGAGTTTTGATATATGCATATCAAATTCAAGATTTCACAATTCCTTGATGACCCATCCACAACTATTGCTTTGCATATCGTATTTTCCAGTTGTGTGTCTGTGTCTGTATTTGTATTCCAAGGAGAGGGAGGGACTTAAACTCTTACACAAAGAAATAAGTTTATATACAATTATTGTTACACACACATATGCAACTTTATTTTATTCAGAAAGGATATCTGTTGGAATTTAAGAATGTTTTTTGAGAATTCAGTTATTTATTTCTTGAAAACAAAGAAACTTGTTTTTTTGTGTCCTTCGTTTGTAAGTTTTGCAATGTTGTAAAACTATAATCTATGGATTAAGAAATGTGTAGATATTTAAACTATTTTAAATAAATATTTTGTTGAAAAATAATACTATATAATAAAAACTTTCTGCATATTTGATGATATCCCAGTAGTTCGAGTAACTGGCGATGAACTGGAGATTTTACAAATTACCTGCATACCACTAGTTACCAATTCATGTCCTAGATTGGTGAATTTAACATGCGTATGTCATTGGGGAAGTCAATTGTCCCCTGCCTGCGTTACCAGTATACAGTCATTCGAATATCTATTCATTACCCTTTGCATTACCAGTAACTACTGAATTGGTACGATGTGCGTAGGCAACTTTTTCAATTGACAAAAAAATACAATAGTATATTTTGTGTTCCTTTTTGGAGTATGAAGTAACTAGATCACTAAGTAACTAGCTATATAACTATTTAATATCAGACAATTGATATTTTTTGAACAACTGGGATGTTTAAGGGGATGTGTGTATAAAATAAACATAAACATTAGGGCGTAAAGGGTAAAAACAGGCCTTGACAATATTCTTTAAGAAATCCACGCCTAAAAATAGGCCTATAAAAAGGCGTGGGTTTTTGGAGAACGTTTTAATGCATATTTTAAGTTGTGGATATTTAAAGAATATTTATTAATGCATATTTTAAGCCGTGGATTTTTAAAGAGTATCTTCAGTGCCTATTTAAAGGCGTGGAATTAAAAAAATATTCTTTCAAAATTCTACGCCTTATATGATATAAAAATTAAAGACTTAGAATGAGTCTTAAAAACTATTTTTAAAAAATTCTATTTTATTCCATTCATTGTTCGACACTTTGTTTTCAAAGAAAATATTTGTGGAGAAAGTATTGTCGATAGCTATCATCCGAAGCGCCCGAATTCTAAAACAATAAAATCCCACTAATAAAGTAAAAGTAGAAGCAGCAAAGCAGTAGAGTGCTACTTTATTCCATTGACACATTTTCATCATTATAATTGAGTTCCCATTTTTTCTCCTCCCAAAATACCTATTATTTTTAAAAAAATATTTTTAAAAACAGACATCGAAGTTGCTGAGCTACCACCTGTTAAGTTTTCCGACATTGCGAATGCTCCAACCACACATGTGTATGAATTTATGTGAAAATACCACAAATAATAGTGTTGAGATGATAAATACAGTTTACAATTGTACATTGATTTAAAGTTGACTTAATTATAGAAATTTGTTATAATACAATTTCACCGATGCGAAGAGAGGGAGAGAGTCAGAGGCATTTCATTTAAACCTCATTTGTGGCTTGAATGTGGATTTATCGGCCATTGGAAAAAATCAGAAATAGCTTTTAATTACTTAACTGGAAACGATTTATAAATTGAGTTTATAATGGAAATTCAGAGCTATATCATATGTGTGTGGAACATATGGACTGAAATGTTATATGTCAAAAAATAAATAAAATAAATAAATGCACATAATAAATAAAATAATAATAATAAATAAAATAGTGTAAATAATCATTAAGCTAATCTCAAGTTGTATTTTTCTGATAGTGTAGGCCTAAAATATGTTAAATCCGGTAGATATCACGTTTTATTTATTTTTAAATTTTTGTTATTTGAATTTTGCCTTGTAAGGGCAGTGATCATTTGAAAGTAATTTTAAGTGATTATTTATACTCTTTCGAGTCGAGCTTGGTTAAGCGGCTCATCAGGCATATTGGGTTATGTGGCTTTACAAATACACAAAGCCCAATATGCCTGATGAGCCGCTTAACCAACGGCGAAACGCGTCGCATAATGGTGGGTACGTAGGTTCTTCTCCTGGCTTTCCTTTTCATTGCAAAACTTAGATCATTAAGATCGACTCGAAAGAGTATAAATATTCACTTAATATTACTTTCAAATGATCACTGCCCTTACAAGGCAAAATTCAAATATAAAAATATTAATTTCAGCCGAGCACGGCTTGGGCTCGAACTTAGGTCCTCGGAGCAACACCAATGTTGCCAGATCACTTAACGTTCTGAGCCATCAACACACTTCCAAAACGGTTGCGCAAAAACATGTGTATACCATGGAAGCAATTGTAGGTGTGTGGATTAATTATCCATCGCTACAACAAAAATCTGCTTTGAAAATGACTGTTCCTAGAATGAAGACAAATGCCGAACTTTGACAAATTTGAATTTAATTCGCATATGCAAGTTTCGCATCAGGGCGGAATAAACACAAGTTATCAACGTACGATCTTTGTAAAGCCACATAGCCCAATATGCCTGATGACCCGCTTAACCAACGGCGAAACGTGTCGCATAATGGTGGGTACGTAGGTTCTTCTCCTGGCTTTCCTTTTCATTGCACAACTTAGATCATCAAACTCGACTCGAAAGAGTATAAATAATCACTTAAAATTTATTTTTAAAAATAATTTTTCAAATAACTTCCTGTCATTGGACATAACATCCTTTTTGCACTATTTAAAAATCGCCCAAACCAGGTGTCCATATTGTGGACAAACATGTGTTTAACGTGTGATAACTGTCGGATTAAAAAAAAATAAATTTCCTATTTTTTGTTCAATCCCTAAAATTGATTGCCACAATTAAATTCGAATATTTGTTATATTTTACCTCCTGCAATTAAAAATATGCCTCATGGCATACATGTGTGTGTGCTGTGTATGTTTGTGATATGCCACAAATTAGGGTAATTGAAATTGGTATTTGTAATATGTGTAATGAAGTTGTTGGTTAAGTTTTGTATTAAATGAAATTTCAATTATGGTCGGGATTTTCTTCGTAAATTTAGAAAATAATTTAATATCTAGGACTAAAAGCAATCCAATTGTTTGGTCTACTTTAAGGCTTGAGATTTGGTAAACCAATTTTTATGGCCATTTACTGGCGTCATTTTTAAAAGAATATTTTCTAAGGCATTATAACAAGGCGTGGATTTTAAAAGAATATTTACTAAGGCCTCTTCACAAGGCGTAGATTTTAAAAGAATATTTTCTAAAGCCTCTTCACAAGGCGTGGATTTTAAAAAATATTTTCTAAAGCCTCTTCACAAGGCGTGGATTTTAAAAGAATATTTTCTAAGGCCTTTAAACAAGGCGTGGATTTTAAAAAATATTTTCTAAGGCCTCTTCACAAGGCGTGGATTTTAAAAGAATATTTTCTAAGGCCTTTTAACAAGGCGTGGATTTTAAAGAAATATTTTCTAAGGCCTCTTAACAAGGCGTGAATTTTTAAAAGAATATTTTCTAAGGCCTCTTCACAAGACGTGGATTTTAAAGGAATATTTTCTAATTCCTCTTAAAAAGAACCAAATATCCAACAACCTTAAATTATCTGTTACTACATTTAATTACAGTAAAAGTCATTCCAAAAAATTGGCATATTAAATTTCATTTAATTTAATTAACACTGGCAAAGTGTCATCATCATTGCATTTAGCCTTCGACGACGACGACCTTTATCAAACAGCAGTGGCAGTCTCTATTGAGAGAGTTCGTCTATGTCATTTGATAAGAGATATTGTCGCCTTACAAAATGAAAAAACGACTAATGTCCTTTAGGTCTCAACATTACTAAGACATTTCTAATTAAAAGGAAATTTCCAATACAAAGTTTATAGTTGAAGTATTTTTTCTGTTTGATGTTTGGTCCTGATTTTGTTTGGCTTCTTCAGGAATGGTGACGAGGCAAAGAGAACAAATTGAAGAAGAAAGTAAAAAAAAGAAGTGCAACGAAAAAGAAATGAAAACATGAATGAAAGAAAATTTCATTAAGAAACAGAAAATCGACTTCTGCAAGGAATGTGGATATATGGCAGAGTAGTGAACGGACCTTAAGACAATTCTATGAGAAGTTGTAAATAATAATACTACGGCTTACTGTCCTCTGTTTTATACCCTTCACCACACTGTGGTACAGGGTATTATGTCTTTGTAACAGGCAAAAATAATTGAGATAGACCCATGGCTCCTTTTGAGAATATGCATAGAATCACTTTCTGAGTCGATTTATGCATCTCCGTCCGTCTGTCCATCTGTTGGTGTTAAATTGTAAGCAAAGTACAGGTCGCATTTATGATCCGAATTGGATGAAATTTGGCACAGCTCATTTGTTTGGCCCAAGGACGAACCCTATTGAAATTGGGAAAAATCGGTTCAGATTTAGATATAGCTCCCATATATAACTTCGCCCGATTTTAGGTAAATAGTCCACTAAAGTCCCTAGAAATCTTTTAATTTGCACGAAATTTGGCACAGCGTAATGAATAAGGTCTAGAGTGATGTCTGCCCAGTTTCGTGAAAATCGGTTCAGATTTAGATATAGCTCCCATATATATCTTCGTCCGATTTAAGGTAAATTGTGTACCAAAGTCCCTATATATCTTTCGATTTGCACGAAATTTGGCACAGCGTATTAAATTAAGTGTAGAATGATGTGTGTAAAGTTTCGTGAATATCAATTCAGATTTAGATATAGCTCCCATATATAGCTTCGCCCGATTTTAGGTAAATAGTCCACTAAAGTCCCTGGAAATCTTTTGATTTGCACGAATTTTGGCATAGCGTAATTAATTAAGTCTAGAATGATGTGGCTAAGTTTCATGAAGATCGGTTCAGATTTAGATCTAGGTAACATATATAGTTTCCCTCGATTTTGGGTAATTGGTGCACCAAAGTCCCTGGAAATCTTTTAATTTGCACGAATTTTGGCATAGCGTACCGAATTAAGTCTAGAATGAGTTTCGTGAAAATCGGTTCAGATTTAGATATAGCTCTTATATGTATTTGCATCCGATTTTAAGTAATTGGTGTATCAAAGTTTCGATTCGATTTGCAAGAAATTTGTCATAGTGTACTGAATTAAGGCTAGAATGACGTGTGATAAGTTTCGTGAAAATCGGTTCATATATATTTTCGTCCGATTTTATGTAATTGGTGCACCAAACTCCGAATATATATTTCGATTTGCACGAATTTTGGTATAGGGCACTGAATTAAATCTAAAATGATGTTGCTAAGCTTCGTGAAAAGATCCATAGCTAGGCCGATTGACACAACGTTCTGATGTAATATAAATTAGTCTCTGGCAAGTTTCCCTGAAATCGGTTCAGATGTAGATAAAAAAGCGTCGTCTGTTAGGATACATATGTAAAATATACCCAAAGTGTAGAATATACCCCAAGTCGGCCCAGTCCGACTTTACTACTTTCCTTACTGGTTTTACTTCCATAATGACTTTTTGCTGTTGTTTACCTCTTTGATTGATTTCTTTCTTGGATTTTTTAATTAAAGTAAGAAATTACTGGTTTGAAATAGAAAAAAATATATTAAAATTGGAAAAGGAACGGAGCCATATATTGGTATATTAAAGGAGACTAAGACTGAATGAAATCTTATACCCCAAATTGAAAAAATCATCCACCCGAACTCTCCAAAGGTATGAAAATCAAACCTCCAATAACCACAAAAAAAAAACATGAATAACAAACAAACAGCAACGAAAAAAGGCATCGACACTAGGGAAATAAGGTAGTTATTTGCCATGAAAATATCTAAGAAAAAACCTGAAATTTCCCAAGAAGTAGAAAAAAACGTAGGTGACATCAGAAAAAGGTCGTATTATTTTTTCAGTTCATTATCAAGCAATGAAATTTGGGGACTTACTGGTGTACTGATGGCAGGCATGCACATTCTCAGTATCAATGACTATTCGGACCCGTGCCTTTTTCTTGGCTTTCTATGCCTCCCAAGGTTCATAAAACCAAAAAAAAAAAATGCTATAATAATATCAAATCAATAGCTTTGTTGCGGACCATGGGAATGTATGCCAAACAAAGCTTTTGAAAAATAAAAAAATCTACAGAAAGAAGAATAAATTCAAATAAAAACACACCCTCAGACTTACCTAAGGCATTACACTGTAGGATTTTCTTCGTCCTTCACTGACTATGGACCCAGACGATGATGGCTGTGTGGTAAAACGTCGTGGTTGTAGCTGTTGACCAACTGCAAAAAAAGAACAACAAATAACATTAGTTCATTAACAAATAAACAATTGGTCGACAATAAATTTCACATAAATTTAATAATGTGTTTTGGGTGATGCTAAAAACAACATTTTTTATTTTGTATTTGCAAACACTTTACGTTTTATGATACAAATAAACATTTTATAGACATTTTAAAAGAAAACATAAAAAACAAAAAAAAAATAAAATAACAAATGCGGTTTTCGTATAATCCGAATAAATCTCTTCCAATAGTTATGCATTTTTCGAGGTTTTATGAAGCGGCCAAAGTGTACCGCTCGATGCCCTTCACTATGCAAAAACCCTAAAAATGACTAAAAACGTGCATACGATTTTTATGCGCATCAGATTTCAGTAATCTCCTATGAAAATATACAAAAGGACACCTATTTTAAAAGGAACGGTGAAGAACCGCGGATGTGCCTCCACAATCGGTTTTGAATAAAATACGCATATTATTCGCGTATCGATATATTTTTGACCTATTTTCACACAGATTCGCGAATATGATAACACAAGAATGAATGTATGTGAAATCAATTCGAAGAAAAACGCGATTATATACGCGAATTTGTCAAAATAAATTTTTGCAGTTTTTCCCACATTCAAGGTACCTATATCCGCCGTTTTATTGGGCGGAATTGAACATGGATGGGCTCATTAGATCCGGCACGTAAAAAAACTAAAATCACGCGGGATTCCACGGAATTTGAATGGACTTTCTTAATTTTAGAAACAAAAAATATGTTTTTTTATAAAAATTTACGCACCAAATTTTCGTCTTTGGAACCCAATTGCAAAGATGCTACGGCGAGCACATTCATGAGATATACAATAAACGAAGCAAAATCCCGAGTTCTACAATCCTATAATTAGTTTAGTCTAATATCTGGATTCGCGTCCTATTTATAAGAAAAATTCAAAAAACACCGAAAATGCGGCTTCAAAATGTCAGCATCCTTTTTGGGTGGATGCAGTGATTATATCGAAAAATCAAACATTAGAACCATGTTGTCCATGGGGTAATCTGCAACTTAGTCACTGATCACATGTGCGTGCGTTGTGTAGTTTAGCCACAAATCAGGAAGGAAACAAAAAACTCGTTGGCTTCAACACATTTTCACCCATTTTTATACCCTCCATCATAGTACAGTAATTTTGTTTTCCGTTTGTAACTCATCGAAATAATCATTTCCGATTATTTCGATGATCAGCGTAAAATTCTATGACGATATAGCCATGTCCGCCTGTCTGTCTGTTGTAATCATTCTAGCGTCTAAACGAATTGAGATAGATCGCCAAAATTTTGCATAGAGTCGTCTTTGGTCTGCAGGCAAGTTCGATGATGGGCTTTATCTGTCCACGTTTAGGCATAGCGCCCATATAAGGGTACCCCCAAATTTTCGATATTTTGGGTTTCTTGAGCGCGTTTTTCAACCGAATTCGCTGAAATTTGCAACATTATTTTCTTCTTGGGTACTTAATGCCTCCACAAAAAAATATAAATATAGGTCCACTTTTTCTGGTAGCACCCCCCCCCCCCCCCCCCCATATAATGGTACCTCCTAATTGGCAGTATTTTGGGGGTTTACATCGTATTTATTTTGAGTTCTTAATAGGTACCAAATCGCTCCACCAAACAATTATGAATAAGGGTCCGTTTTTCTTATAGCCCCCATATAAGGGTACCCCCCTTTTCGATATTTTGGGGTTATTGAGCGCGTTTTTCAACCGAATTTGCTGCAATTTGGTATTTTGTAGTCGTATATGGTAACGAATCTCCTTACCAAATATTATTAATATTCGCCCCCTTTTTGGGGTAGTCCCCATATAAACCCCCTTTTTATATTGAAATTGCTATTTTATTTGTTCCGAGTTTTGAGTTTGGATCTAAGTCTCTGTTGTAATCATTTCACCTGCGGAGGATAGCGAGGTTAGGTTTGATAATGAACTTTTGCCCCATTTAGACCTAACCCCTGTGTGGAGGTTCCAGAAGGAGTGTACCGATATTCCCCATATTCGAAGTTGAACTAGGTTTGAAGAAATAATAAGATGGGAAAAGTTTGGATGAAACCTTAATTTTCTGAAACGAATTTGGCCCAAAGAAACATGGGGTCTAGAACCAGTATTTCGATGAGGCACATTTTCATCGTGTTAAAGTGTATACATTCTCATTAGCATGAATTTAAATTATATGCAATATGTTCAAATTTCGCGAGTTATAACCTTGCAAACCTCAGTTTCAAAGAATTTAAAAGATTTTTGTAATTTCCCATATATTTATTATTTGTTGTGATATGAATATTATTAAAGGAAGGTGGTTTGGGTAGGGTTGACTCGAACACATTACTATGTGGACTCATGCATAAAATTACTAAAATAATGGTACGGTTGATTTCATTGTTTTGTTAACGCCAAAACAGCTGCAACTCTATTTATATTGGAGTGTGGTGGGGTGGCATGGGTAATAGGTTTTTTCTTCCACTTACATTAAATCATGAAAATAATTCATAACATTATATTTGCTTCTTTCTTTTGCCATTTTTTCTGATTACAATTTAAATGCTACTTTTAGAAGGTTTTTCATCGTCTTTGTTGTCGTTGTTTCGTTTGCAATACAAAATGCTTTTAATGTCTTTTTAAAGGGTAAACTCAAGAAGTTGAAAGCAGCGTTCCACCACTCTTGGGTTGAGGAAACCGAAAACGATAAAGTGTGGCATGCCCTGATGTTTTTTCGTTGTTGTTGTTATCGTTGTGGTAAGAGTAATGTAGAGTAATGTAGAGAGTTCCATTTTGAATTTTAAGTAGCTGCCAAAGAATACCAGAAATTCAGTAGAGGAGTAGGAACATGATGAGTGTGATGAGTGAACGGGTAAGAGAGTAAGTGACACACGGCTGTTGAACATTGATGACTAGGCACTAGAACTACTGATTAAATGCACTTACTATTTAGTTTAGGTTCACAACATATTGTTTCTTTTATGATAATGTAAGCGTACCCATTTATCTGGAGTACAAGTACATGTGAACATGCATAATTGATTGAGGAATGCATGACATGCAGCAGCTGCAAATGAAGAAAAGGGGTATTGTCTTTCATCAGAATTTTTTGGTTGCTGTCATCATCATTAAAACATTAGCAACTGCATCAGTGAAGGTGGGGCTCCTCGTTTTATATTTAATTTCAAAAACCTTTTACAAATATATGGCTGCCTGTTTTCGGCAATTTTTGTAGTGGATATTGTCGGAGCATTTTAGGAGTTGCATAGAGTTTATGAATATGGTGGAAGTAAGGGCTATTTTCTAAGAGATGTTGAGTTGGCAATATGTGTTTGTGGGAAAAACATGAAATTTTATGAAAATATGATACCGAAATAAAGTAATAATTAAATATGATGATAATGATATCAGTAGCAGATGAGTTCCTTAAGTCGTTGAAACAGAGTACTAATAATGAATCGAAATAATATTTGTATGTCCGCAAAAGCGCTTATAATATATAGGTCCTCTTGGAGGGCCACTTTTTAGAAAATTCAAATGTATCCGAACTATAAAAACTAAAGGCATTTGTAATCTATTTAGAACTATACAAATTTAAAACAAATTCGTAACAAATTTCCAGTAACTCTGTTACTTTGTTGCCTAGTGTAATTAATAATGTGGATATTATACATATATATATATATATATATATACTGTCTCTTATTGAAATTAAATATTTTATGAAACCTAATACATTTTTGTGACCCCTTCCTGTTATGCACTTATTATTGTTACCAAACCAACCAACCAACATCTGCAAAACAAGTCCTTGATATGTGTGTGTGGGTATTCATTTACTGCAGGTTATGTCGTAAGGACATACATATTCTGTTAATATTTATTATATGCAAAGACAATAGTATAGATAGACTGTTGTTATGTTATGTGGAGAATTATTTGTAAATAATTTAAGTCACAACATTATTTTAATTAATTTTAGTACAGGTAAAAGGGTAATGACAACAATTGCAGACATCAGGTGTACATTTTATTTCTGAAGAAAATAACAAAAAATAAAGAACTAATATTAATAATATCAGAATGTTACAGAAACAACTAAAAACTATAGAAAAAAATCACAGACCCTCCGGACGGTCTTTTTTCTATAGAAAAAATTCACAGGCCTAGTGGCCACTATAGAAAAAAATTCAAAGCCCCTTAACTCTGCATCTTTTTTCTTGTCTGTCTTTTTTCTATAAAAAAAATCCACAGACCCATAGGACTGTCTTTTTTCTATGGAAAGAAATAAAAAAGACTCACAGAATTGTCTTTTTTCCATAGAAAAAAATTCACAGACCATCAAAACATTTATATTTTCATTAATCATTGATACTTTGTTGTTGGGCTTTTTTGGTCAGGTGTTTGATGAAAATAAAAACTGGCTTTTATTTCATATTTTGCTCGACGTTTCGTTGGCTTTTTTCCAACATTTTCAAGAGCGTTTTTTATTGATCTATTGACAAAATAAAAATTATAATTTCTTTTCAATATATATTGCACTTATTTTTTAACATACTTTAATTATTTTTCATTTTGTTTATTATTTACTTAAATTAAAAAACGGGACTCCACAACATTTAAATAAAATAAATAATAAATTAAATAATAAAATAAATAAAATTACAGTTAATAAATAAATAAATATATCACAGAACTGGTGTTTTAGGTTATTGCAATTGAATACTGAAGCTTAGTATTGTCTTTGTCTTCCTTCGTGTTTATGGATCTGTCAATTCGTTGTTGTATTCTTAGGCTTTCTAGTGTATATCTTTTGTTTTCGTTTTTAGCTTTGTCTAAGATTCTCACATTCTTGAAATCAGCTGTGTGGCCAGTTTCTTTAATGTGCTGTGAGAGTGCTGTTTTTTCCGTTCCTTTGTTGATGTCATTTTGATGTTCCTTCATTCTCACACCTAACATTCGTTTAGTTGTACCCACATACACTTTCCGGCACTTCTCTGTTTTGCTGCCTTCACATATTACTTCATACACAACATTGTTTTGTTTTTGCTTGTCTGCTTTTTGTTTTGTTCGTTTAAATATCGTTTGTAGTGTGCTGTTTGATCTGTGTGCTAATGTTGTTGTTGTATCTCTTATGATGTTTCTCAAGTTTTTTGTCTCCGTCAAGTTTGGTATATAGGGTACACTGATAAAATTGATGGTTTGTGTGTCGGATTTTGGGGTGTCTTGTTTTTTATTATTATATTCATATATTATGTCGTCTATTAATCGTTGAGGATAGCTGTTTTTCTTCAGTATTCCTGTGTACTTTTCTATGTTTTTCCTTAAGTATTGTTCGTCCGTGATGTATTTTATTTTCTTTAGGAAGCTTCTTGCAGTATTCACTTGCATACTTCTTGGTTGCGTCGAGTGATAGTTTATAATGCGTCCCGATGATGTATCTTTGGTGTACCATTCAGTTTGTAATTTATTGTCATTCCTTATTATTAGTACGTCTAAATATGGTAATTTATTATTGACCTCTTTTTCTATCGTAAATTGAATTTTATTATGATATTTATTTAGAAGAGTCAGAATATTTGTTTCGTCGTGTTTGTTTATAATGGCAAATACATCATCCACATATTTCGTCAATAGTTTTATTTGTATGTCCTTCGCTTTTAGTTCTTCGATAACGTCGTCCAAAAGTGTGTCTAGTACGATGTCTGCTATCGTAGGCGAGAGGGGGTTGCCCATTGGCATACCATATGTTTGATGGTAAACTTTGTCATTGCATTTGAAGTAATTGTTAACTTTCAGAACGAAGTTAAGTATTTTTAAGAAGGTTTGTTTTGGAATCTGTGTTTTTTCTTGCAGGAAGAATGGATTGACATTCTCCAGAGAAAAAAGTCTTGGAAGTGATTATTTCATTAGGGGGAAAAATAGTGAGTTCTTTGCGATAATTTTTTTTTTTTTTAGAAAATGCGTTCCAGATTTTAAATAACAGTTGTTATTTTAAAACATTGATAATGGACGCACTGGCTTTCCTTCTCTCTGCTATAACAACCACAACATAAGTGGTTTTTGTGAAATAGAAGAAAAAAGCTGAAGAAAAAATACTCTCAAGTTGTTATAAATTTTTATGTTAAAAGCCATTTCGAGTGTTTCTCGATTTTGGTGTTGTTTTTTTCCTTTTTTGTTCATTTGCTGAACAGTTGTTGCGCTGCTGGTGTTGTTGCTGTTTTTAGGGCAGCACTTAGTGTCACTAACAATCTTACAATTCCTTTATGTACCATATGTAAAAGAAAAGAATGGCAAAGATGGGAAGAAAAAGCCATCTCATCCTAAACAACAACAACAAAATTGAAAACATTTTAAATGAAAAACTAAGAAGTGAAGCAGGCAAGAAAGCAACAAAACATACCATACCAAGAAATGGAGGGAGGCTTAGGCAGTCATCCAAGCATTGACAGCTACGATGACAACAATATAAGCATCAGCCAAAATAAAAGTTCTGCCATAAAAAAGAAAAATCAATATCATCATCACTATTACCATCAGCCACAGGATCTTGGTGTCTGAGGTGAGGTGGGTCGTGTATAGATGGATGGTTATTTTTCGTCAAGATGAAGCAACAGAAGAAAATTTACTAGCTTAAGGGGACCCCCCCATTCTCGGGGTGAAAACTTTTGTTGATATAATTCGAATCTACACTAATTATAGAATGTGCCTACAAAATTTCAAATGAAAATCTCAAGAACTCTTGAAGATATAGCCGATTTATTGTGTCAGCATCAAGTGACGGCTAAAGGGCTTCTCAAACTTTAAACGCGTTTTTTTCTAATCATTTTTTGCGAATGGCGGGCACGATAACTCAAAAACTAATAACCCAATCGCTTTCAAATTTTTACACGTTTCTCTGTGAGTGTATAGCTATCGTATGAACTAGGATAAAGTCAATCTGTGAAGATCTTCCCTATTTTTTAACTTGGCTTTTGGTAAAAAATCGGCGATTTTCTAAAAATATTTTTTCAAAGGTCCACCATTTTCTTAATTTTAGAGCGAAGTCAATAATCCTAGTTCATACGAGAGCCAGACATGTACTCCTTCTAACACCGTTGGAATTTTCGGATTCCGATGTTCCAGTGAGGAGTTATCGTGCCCGCCATCAAAAATAAGGACTTTTCTTTAATTACAAAAAACAACAACAAAATTTATTTGTAAATTATTTATCTTCTATTTTAAATCTTCAAATATATATGTGCAAAGTTACAAACCTTAACAAGCATTGGTATTGATTTACCAGCTCATTGAAAATCTTGAAAAATTAAAACCGGGAATGGGGGGGCTTCCCTTAATGAAGGTTTTTTTGTTCTGGTGCCTTTCATTCCTGTCATTGTTTGTTGTTGTATGGTGAAGTGTATTGTAGTTCCCCATTGTTGTTGGAACGTATTTTAACCCATTTTTATGACACGAACCTATTTAGATTTGCAACTTTTGTTGTGATGAAAAATTTTGATTTTTTTGTTTCTGTTTTTTTCTTCCGTTCGTTTCCGAACAACAATGAATGACAAGGAACTATGATGTGGCATGGTAGAAGTGTAACCACTAAACAAATTCAATGAAATGTCCTTGTGTTTGCAGCTAATGTAACAGAGATGGTGTCACCTAACACAATAACAAACATACATACGCACAACTTTGTAGTTGTAGTGGTAATGTTATGACACTAGAAACTGTTAAAAAGTGTGTAAGACAGCCAGTCCTGGACCCCTCTCTAGACAGTTTTTTGCTTTTTTACCTAAACTACCCTCCTTTCGCCCTCCAAGAAGAAAATGTAGTAGAAAAATTATGTTAACCACTTCCCTTGGGGGGAGAAATAACCATTAGTTGTGTAAGCAATAAAATGTGTGTGACAGATATAGGGAGGTAGGGTCGATAATTACCAGAAGGGACTAATTTACAATAAACAGATTAACAGGATTGTCTTTTTTCTACAATAAAAATCAAAGATCTACAGGAATGTTTTTTCTATAGAAAAACAAATTACAGATCCACAGGAAAATAAATCACAGACCCCAAGGACTGCCTACTCCTGTGGAGTCAAAGATTTCTTTGATTTTTTCCTTAGAACAAAATAAGCTGACTGCCTTTATTTCTATTCACAGAAAACAGGTTCTGTGAAATTTCTTTTATAGGAAAAAACAGTCCTGAGGTTCGCGAATATTTTTCTATAGACAAAAGCAGTCCTGAGGTTGTGCGATTTTTTTTCTATAGAAAAAAAAAACTCTTCCGAGGGTGTGCAAATTTGTATTTTTCTATAAAAAAAAACATTCGCAAAACCTCTGGACTGTTGTCAGAACTGTTTTTTTATAAATAAAATTCACAGACTGTGCTTTTTTATAGACAAAAATTCAGAGATCATAAGAACTGTGATTTTTTTAATAGGAAAAAAAATCAAAGACCCACAGGACGAGTCTGTCCTGACTTGTCTACCTTAATTGTTATACCATCTCCACTTTTTTTGCAGTGTCCTGCAACATTTACCGCAGTGCAATAACTTAAAAAAACACACACACACTTATGCAGTCACATATTACAAATAACATGCACCACAATTGTAAAACGAAAAATTTGCTTGATACTACACACAAAATTTGTGAAATACATAAAATGCAAAAAATAAAAATAAAATTGCTAACTCAAATATATAAAATTGGTCACATGTAGTAAAATAAGTTCCTGTTTTGTTTGTGTTGGTATTAGTGTGTCATATACAAATGGTGTGTAACGCTTCATGTCCATAGGAAAATTGTGAAAATTTTACTTTCATTCACGATAAGGTGTTTAAATATTTCCATTAGGTTTGCAACGTCTCAAAATATACGTTGGAGAGCCCATAATGAATATTCTCGATCAAAATAAAATTCTATGTCCGTCTATGCGTTGGAATTACGACAGATATCGCAAATACTTAAGATAAAGATTTGAAATTTTACAGACGCACATTGCAACTATATATTTGGTACCTCGGTCCACGTATGGTACCTCGATCCACGTTTTGGTACAGCCCCCCAATGCGAAATTGCATATGCGAATTAAATCAGGGCGAAATAAATAGAAGTTATCAACATACGATCGTTGTAAAGCCACATAACCCAATATGCCTGATGAGCCGCTTAACCAACGGTGAAACACATCGCATAATTGTGGCTACGTAGTTTCTTCTCCTGGCTTTCCTTTTCATTCAAAAACTTAGATTATTAAGCTTGGCTCGAAAGTGTATAAATAACTCACTTAAAAATGCTCCAAGGGCCTATAAAAATCAGTCCTATAAGATAGTAGTTTTCTACTGAAAAAGTCAACTTTAAAATGTTTTGATCTATAGAAAACAAGTTCAACCATTCCTCTAGGATTTACTTACAACTTCTCGGGTCTAAATCCTTCAGGAGTAAATATATTCGCTATCGAATACAAATATTGTCAATATGGGTCTTCATTGGCCAAAACCTATTGTACATACACAATTTTGTAACGATTAGTCCATAACTATGGCTTGTATCGAGTTTACAAATTAAAATGGACAGGCGGACGGACGTATGTCTAGATTGGCTCAACTATTCAAGATATGACGATCGGTATAATAAAAGGTCTCATGTTGGTCAATTCGGGCCGTTTAGTTTTTTAGCTCCTGGGCGATGTTACGACTGCTAACATTCCGGTCAACTTCGATAATTTATATGATTTTATCGAAATTTTCGACGACCGGCCTACCTGTGGGAGGTGCATCTTTAACATCAAAAATTCCAGAACGGAAAATTGCACATAATGGGCTGTTACAGTATGGTAACCATAAACACCATTCACAATTTTAGCCGCTTGGCCTGCATTTTCGCCTTTGTGAAAGAAAAACTGTAAAATGTACCGAATTTTCTCTTAACACCCTGTAACTCACAAACCAGCAAAATAAACGTTTACTGCAAAATGTCACCCTTCCAACGAGCATAGATCTGAAATTGTTTGATCAATACTTTACGATAAATCTATCAGTACAGCCATCTGATGAAAAAATAATGGTTTTGTTTTTCTCCAAACGAATATAATATCTTCTAAAGGTCGGTCTTATATATAAAAAAACCTTTTCATCATTTGTCTATAATTAGTAAACCTTCAAGAGGGTTTTCAATGGGTAGAGTTCTTCCATAGGTCTACTATAAGTAGAATAGCATCCATAAGTCGATAAGGCAAAGGTGACCATTTATAGACCTCCGAAGTTATTGTTCTTCAAAGGGACGAATACTATGCTTTTAATGCCTGAAAACTTCTTAATCCTACCTCAAAACCGTGTACTCTATCTCGCCTTAGAATTTCAAACATGAATCGAAAATCCAACAAATACAAATACATCAAAGAAAGTCATGAATTATTCCATCAACATCCAAATGTGAGTAATTCCATTGTGACATACATTTCGTCATTGGTTGGTAGCGTTATAGTCACCAATTAAAAATCATAATTGCAAAATTATGCTAATATATTTAAGCGCGCACATCTACATACAAACAAACATATATCCACAAAATAAGTTCGACATTTGCATACACTATACACTATATAAGTCGCTAAAATCCCCCCGCCCGATCTCAAATATTCGGCAGTCAGGCACACGAAATATAAGTATGCGTGTCGACGACAAAGCCTAAAGAAATCACTTTGAATGGATATACATATATTTCCCCTCCAACACCCTTACCCACCTTTGATGGTAATCTTAAACGCCCACTCAAAACAAACTGCAATGGCAGTGGGGGTAGCATCGTCAACAACCACAAAAAACTTTTACTGAAAATTGAATATCCGTTGGAAAATGTCATATATTCTTGAAAAGGGAAAAGAGGTGGAGTGCAGTCGAGGAAATTATATCGTAAATTGTATATAATTATTCCATTTTAACAAACAATAATTCTTGGCATAAGAATTTAATTTTGTTTTTCTTTTTTTTTGAAAGGACTCTCTTTTTTGGTAAACGCAAACAACAACCTACGACATTCCAAAAATATAAGGAAAATTTGAAAGGAGGGTTGAGATCAAGATCCCCCCATTGTGGTAAATATTTTTGAAAAATTGGTAACACTCAACAATGCCAAGAGGGAGAAATACTTACCAAGCCGCACAATAACCGTTGGTAAATACAACAATTCCGATGAAGAGGCACAATGAAGCAAAAATAGGAATCCGAAGGAGGGAATGAAGTTTTTTTATAGTGGATAAAGAAAAAATACGTATGAAAGGGAAAAACAACTACTTTATGGCCTTTTGACATGAATTGTGTGATTTTGGGTTTTGACTTCTTTCTAAGGGAAAAACTATTTCCAGTATTTGGAGGGTTGCAACGAACGGTGTGCTGTGTTCTAATCCTCTGAGGTGGAGATAGAGGGAAATTGTACAGACGTGATAAATTGTAATTTTTTATTTAAGATTTGGAAAATTGAATTGTGCAGAAGCCGTGGTAGATGTGGTAGGGGTAATGACAGGCATTGTTGTGGTTTTCCCTGATGCCAAGCGATTGCATTTTCACATTCGAAATATAACTATTATTGCAGTCATGGTATAATAAGATAACAACAGTGTTAGCGGATGATGAAATATGTTGTTTTTTTTTTTTCTTTTTATAATAACTTCAAAATTATTATTATAATAAATAATGGCATTAGAAAAATTATCACCACCATTGTCACGTGGTCGTTTATAGATTTGTAATTTTTGGGGATTATGTGCGGAGTGCGTTTGTGTGATTTTTAACATTTTAAGATAGCTCACGTCCACAATGACTTTTCAGTGAGGGATATGAGAAGGGTGGGTATTGTTGAAATCTCAATTTTTTGTCAATAGACAAAGACAATTTATCTGAATTATTTTAGGGAAGATAGATGTGCAGGAAAATATAAATCCTTATGACCAGCTATTTGGGCACGTTTTTGTTTTTTTATTGTGGTGTCCCGCAGGAGTTTGGAAAATGTGTCAAAGAATTTTTATTTTAAATTTATTTTGTTTGTGGTTATGTAGTCTGGTGACAGAAGTCACGCGTATGTTGTATAGGGAAATATATCAGCAGGTGAAATGCGAAATGTCGAAATATAGAAGTCGCAGTTGCATTGCAGCCTATAATTCATTGTAGGATGGTGTTTCATCGCCATACAAAGATATAAGGGTACTCGATTATAAATTTCAACCGGCTAGCAAATGGGCATACATCATGTTAAATACTTGTAACTTTACATACATTGCATTTATAGACTTAAAGAAGAAGACAAAAAATTGGAAATGCTGTTGTTGTTATACACTAAACAATTATGTTTGTCAGGGTATTATAGCTTTGTGCAGCTTATTTGTTTGTAACACCGCGAGATATTGACCGATCGTCATATCTCGACTAGTTGAGTCGTTTTAGACATGTGTGTGCGTCCTTATGTCCATTATAATTTGTAAACACGAAACAGGTCACAGTTATGGACCAATCGTAGCAAAATTTTGCATGTAGGATGTGTTCTGGCCAAAGAAGACACCTATTGCTTTTGGTAATGATCGGTTAATATTTATGTCCATTTCTTTATCTTTTTTATCTGGGGTCTGACCATGAAGTAAGCATGTCAGTTTTGATAAAGAACAGTCAATATTTAGCGGATCAAATTGATCAAACTTTTTGGGTAATATATCAAATTTTGAGTCTAAAGGACAATTTTTTTTACTCCAGAAAACAATGATTCGGAAAATATGCCATGCAGGAGCAGTTGACCTCTAATCTGTGAAGAGATTGAAAATATGCCAAAATATTTTCCAGGCTGAAATATAGATTCGCAGAAACTTACATATCAGAGGTAGTTGTGTAGGGTAGAAAAACTTACAGAAACTAACAAATCAGAGGTAGTTGGTAGGGAACATTCGATTTCAAAAATTCCAACGCAAGTAGAGTACATATCTGGCTCTGGTATAAATTAGGATAATAGACTTCGCTAGAAAATTAACAAATTGGCGGACCTACAAAAATTATTTTTTGCAAAATCGCCTATTAAAAAAAAAAAACAAGCAGTGAAATATGGAAGATCTTCACCGATTGGATTTATCCTTGTTCATACGATAGCTTATAGGTTTATATATAAAAAATTAATAAATAAATAAAAAAATAGATGCTTTGGAGTGTGGCCCCCTCAAAAGTTCATCAATATAGCCTTGTTGTAAGTCGCATGCAAATATTCATGAAATAATTATTTATTTCTAGGCCATATGTCCTCAAATTATTTTATCGACATTATTTACATCTATAATTTTATATGTACATATGTAAAAAAACATGATTTCTTTGTATGTCATAAAATTTTCCAACGTTTTGTGATATGTGGTATTGTAGGTAGCATATGCATAATAACTCCCTTCAAAATTGGCATTTGCTGCTAATTCTTTAAGGATAAGAAAATAATAAAAAAACATGTTTTAAAAATGCATCTCATGCTGACGAGGACTGTGAGAGTGTGTATGTCAGGACAGTAAATAATAAAGACATAAAGTATGTCTAGACAGGGAGTAAAATAAATAAACAATAAATCAATAAATAAAATGGATGACATGATGTGTGGCAAGCAGTGTTGCCAAAACTTTGTTAATAAAAAATTCTAGATTTTGTTTAAAACGGTGCTAAAAAGTGCTAAAAAAATTTAAAAAGTGCCAAATAAAAGTGCTAAAAATGTTATTAAGACAAATTTGTAGAATTGGCTGTAATTTAATATTTTGAATCTTCATTTGGTAAAAATTTCCCTACCAAAATGGTCAATGTGGGTCTATATTTCGGGGTAGGCCCTAGAGAACGGAATTTTGGGGACGTCGGGCACGTTTTTCCATCAAATTTACTATAATGTGAAACTTTTGATTTTAAAGGTGTGTCAAATGTTCTCACTAAAAAGTATTATCATCTGTTTTGTGGGGTTATGGAGAATGGCATATGTGCAGAAAATTGTCAAGGTAAAGGATTCCTCATATTAAAGTACTGATCTATTTTTTGACGCATTCTCTTGGTATTTGCCCACAACTTTCTACATAGGTCTATGTTTGGACATTGACCCCATATAAAGTATCCATCATATTTGCTTCTTCTAAGATGGAAGAAGGTTGTTGCCGGAAGTGGCTGTAATTTAAAAATAGGTTTGGCGAAAATGTTCGATTTAGGTCCATCTTTTGACATAACCCCATTATAAAGAGTGAAGAGACCCATTTTCGATACTCTGAAGTGGTTACAATTTGTCATTCCGGATTCCCGTGAATAAAAACTCCTTTCCACCAAGTTTCCATACAAAGACCCTCTTAATTACGTTTTTCATTTTACCCAATGAACAAACTACATGCAACAACAAACTACTAACCATATATATTGTACCCGGTCATTTTTGGAGAAAATTTAAGAAAAGTCCACATGGATGCAGGGTATAAAAATTCTGACCGACCGAACTTTAATAATTTTTTACTTATTTACAATGTTCTGACTCTTTTTATCATTGAAAATAAAACTTATAGCGTGAAACATAGGGACATTTTAATGCGCCAATATGAAACCGAAAAAATACCTAAATGTTTAACCAATTCCAGAAAAAAGTAAAAATGCTAAAAAAGATGCTAGGTGCTTGATCACTTTTTTGGTGTTAAACGAGTTTGAAAAGTGCTAAATCTAGCACTAAAAGTGCTAATTTGGCAACACTGGTGGCAAGTGGTGTAACAATGTTGCTAAATGTTAAACATAATTGTAAGGATGGAAAATGAGCAATTTACAAACTTTTAGGCAACATTGAAAAATGTTTGTCTCATCAATAAATAATAATAATCAATAAATAATAAGACGTCAGTTCCAACTCTTTTGAATTTTATTCTATAGAAAATAAATTGTCTGACCTCTGTACTACCACATTACAGAAAAAAATTACAAACCACCACGACAACAAAAACGATGTGAGTATTTTTGATTAAGTCTTTTGACAAAATAAAACGCTCTTCATCGAAGCCATCACGCAACCAGTCAGTCATCGAACACATCCAGCAATCAGACAATGCCATTTGTATGTCATCAACTTGTGTGTGCTTTGCTGTCCTTGAGTTTTCCAAATACCAACAGTTATAACTGATGTCGTTTAATTTGTTTCTATAACAATGAACATATTGCTCTCTGTGGTAACAAAGATCTACCGGCTTTCTTTTTATGAAAATCAATTTTTTCAGTGTTAATTCCCGATGAATTGTTTTCTATAAAAAGGAACGATCACTGATGGCGAAATTAAGCATTGATTAAATATTCTTTTTTCATAAAAAAATATCGACTGTTGATTTTTTTTATAGGAAATGCATCTTTGATTTGTCGATGTCTTTTCTATAACAAATAGTGACTTAGATCTATAACAAATAGTGACTTAGTACAACAAAATCGTAACTGAGGTCAGTGATTTTTCGTCCTAAATTACAACTAAAGTCTCTATTTTTTGGAGAGAATCTAAATTTTTTATAAATGTCTTTCAATTTTTTTCAGAAGAAAAATAAGAAAAAATATGAGACGGCGCTTGTCCAATTGATACTAAATTTAGCGTAGCTTACTGTGTTAAGTCGAGATTATAACGTATTGAGATTGGTTTACATTTTGAAAAAGCACCCAAATATATTTGCCCCCGATTTTATATCAATGGTGCACTAAAAAGTTCCAATGTTTTGTCTAATGGGGACGAAATGTCACAAAAATTCATTTAGGTCCGCAATTTTTATTGAACATATTTTTAATAAAGTATCTTAGGTTTTTCCATAGAAATCAATTTATTCTCAATTGGTTTGCTATTGACCCATCTATTGTCGCACTAAATTATTTACACATTAACTCTTAACCATTTAAGGACTCAACTAATTCCAAAGCAACACATGGCTGGATACTAATGTCCTTTTTATGTTTCTACTTCTTCTATTTTTGTGCAGCGATATGTAATTTCATGGTAAAATGTCAAAAAGTTTTCTTTCAGATTTCCTTTATTCCAAAGTACATATACAAAGAGCTTAGACGACATGCAACATTTTTTTGCCAAATAAAAAAGAAAACCAGTAAGGAATGTAGTAAAGTCGGACTGGACCGACTATATGATACCCTTCACCACTTAGGGTATATTCTACAAATGTATCCTAAAAGACGTCGCCTTTTCGAAGGAACATTGTCATAAAATTGAACGAACTTAAATATTTGATCTTTATCTATATCTATAACCGACTAACATCAATTTCTGCACATGCCATTCTGCAACCTATTCACTGTTTAAAATTTAATCTCAATCAGAATATTTGGTGTACAATTATATGCAAGCGATTAATTTAGCTATGGACTTTACTTAAAATCGGACGAAAATATATATAGGAGGTGTATGTAAATCTGAACCAATTTTCAAAAAATTCATTACACCACTTACCTAAAATCGGGCAAAAGTATATACGGAGCTATATCTAAATCTAAACCGATTTTCACGAAACATAGCACACAGCATTTTAGACTTAATTAAGTACCTTATGCCAAAATTGGTGCAAATCAAAAGATTTGGAGGGTCTTTGATGCACCATTTTCACGAAACTTAGCACACATCATTCTAGACTCAATTCAGTGCGCTGTGTCAAAATTCGTGCAAATTCAATGATTTTCAGGGATTTTGGTGCACCATTTACCTAAAATCGGACGTAACTATATATGGGAGCTATATCTAAATCTGAAGCGATTTCCACGAAGCTTAGCACACATCATTCTAGACTCAATTCAGTACGCTGTGTCAAAATTCGTGCAAATGGAATGATTTTCAGGGATTTTGGTGCACCATTTACCTAAAATCGGACGGCAATATATATGGGAGCTATATCTAAATCTGAACCGATTTTCTCCAATTTCAATAGGGTTCGTCCTTGGAATAAGCGACTTCTGCCAAATTTCATTCAAATCGGATTATAAATTCGATCTGTACTTTGTTTACAATTTAACATCAGCAGACGGACGGACATGCATAAATCGACTGAGAAAGCGATTCTATGCATATTCTCAAAAGGAACCATGGGTCTATTTCGATTCCTTTTGCATGTTACAAACATATGCACAAAAACATAATACTTTTCATGTTAAAAAAATAATCTAAAAAGGGCATTATTAGCTACACTTAACTGTCACGTTTAGACAGAACGACAGTCAGCCAAAAAATCTTCAAAATAAAGAGCGAATACTATGACTTTGTTTTGTTTTTCCTCCTAAAAGAATAAACGTTGTAACGTGTCTCAACATGTAAGTTTCACTTTTAGGATTAAAGCTAAAATTCATGTAACTTACGTTACACATCAGTCAGTCTGATAGCCAGACAACTAAGGAGTGAATGTAAGAATCTGTGATGTATTAACTACAATTTGCTGTCTTGAAATCCTTATGGGAATAAGTTCAAAGGAAAGGGCGAAAGGGAAATAAATCAGTAATGTACCAATGAAATAAAACCTACGATTTTATGGTAATGGAAAAATTTTCATTTTCGTTAGAATGGCAACATTTTATGAAGGTATTACGTCCATCACTCAGAATATTGAAAGTGAAATTCAGAATATTGAAAATGAAAATTTTCTGGAATATAATTGATGTATAATTTACGAACGAATGTGAACATATTTTAAATTAAAGTATCCCATTTCCAAAAAAAAAAAAAAACAAAAATATTAAAAAAAAAATTACTTCAAGAATATTAATATTGGCGTTAGTCGACGTCATATATTATTATAATGACACAGTGAGAAAATCATTTTTCACGCTTGAAATAATCTTAAAAATTCATATAGGCATAACTATAACAAAAATGTTCCAAAAACAAAGAAATACTGTCATATTAATCATTTGAACCATAACCACCTTTCCACTCTACCCCGCCACTTTCCCTCTACCTAATAATAAGTTGAAACTATTGCAATAAAGGTTAATATATTTGTTGTATCATTTGTCCCCTCTTTCTTAAAGAATGAAGAAGAAAACTTTCTATAACCGCAACATATTGACGTTATTTGTTCACTTAAGCGCCAAGTGACATTTGGAGATCAACCCCTCATCATCATTAACATGTGTCACGGGTTTATGAAATACATTAATTATACAAAGAAGCAGCTGGAGGAGGAGGGGGAGGTTAGCAGAGCTACAGCTTCAGGATGACAGACAACAAACACTGCCACATCTAACAGCATCCATCAAATATAACACAAAAAGATTCCAAGATGAAAACCAATAAGGAAAGTTCAAAAGTCGGTCGGGGCCAACTATATGATACCCTTCAACACTTTGCCGATTGATATGCAATTTTTCATAGATCTTAAAATGGTATATATATATATATATATATACCATTTTAAGATCTATGAAAAATTGCATATCAATCGGCACTCTTAGGTTCTTTGGTATAGTACATTGCGCAGCCCACAATTTCAACTCGATGGAAGAAACCTGTATTATTTGGTACACAAATTGCATGAACTCAGATGAAAATATATAGGGGTTATATTTACATATGAATATATTTTACAAACTCCAATACGCGTTATAGTAGCTCCAATATTATACATTGTGCAGAAATTCGTCCTAATCGAAAATAACTTTAGATATTTGGTACATCATTTAGATGAAATAAGATGTAAACATATATGGAAGCTATATCTAAACCTGAACCAACTTTAACACGTTTCAATCTAATACTCTCTGCAATATTTCATGTGACGCCACCAAACGTAAGCTCCTCGGTGCACCATTTGCATAAAATTTGACGAAAATATTTTGTTTCGATCGAACAAACCTTGAGCGTTTGGACCACCATTTACTTAAAATCGGGCGAGCTATATATGGGAGCTGTATATATATATATGATCCGATTTCAATGAAACTTAACACGCTCTATCCTAGTCTCAATTACATACGATATGCCAAATTTTGTCTCAATCGGACAATAAAGAGCTATATCTATATCTGATCCAATTTTAATGAAACTTAACACACTCTATTCTAGTCTCAACTCCATTCGTTATGCCAAATTTTGTCTCAAACGAACAAAAATTGGATGTTTGGTTCACCATTTACATAAAATCGGACGAAGCTATATATGGGAGCTATATCTAGTGGGTCGATTATGGATAGCAACCAAATTCCAGTTGCGATTTCAACTGGCATCGCCACTGAAATATAACTAACATTAGCTGTGTTCCCAAACCTACAATATAGTACTATATTGTACTAGTTTTGCAATTGTTGCTAGAAAAGCGTTTCCTTACGCCGAAAAGTAGGAAAAATTGAAGTTAAATTTAAGAGAGTTGAAATCAAAATGGCGTTCTCTTCTCCTATTTTCTGCAAGACCAATTTGGCCTAGCACGAAATAGTAAATGTAGTAAATTATGAATTTGACATTTGATTGCCAGAGATATACAGTCCGAAATAAAGCATATGAAAGTTAGGGCTTCAACAAAAGGGACACACGCACAGACGCACACACATTTGCTTAAAAAAAACAAATAAGAAATTTAAAAATGGACAAACAGTTTTTTATTCTCTTTTGACTGAAAATGAATGGCTGGCAGAAGATTCAGATGAAGATACTATCGAATGAAGACTTGGGTTGGTCAATCGTACCAAAATATTCAAAATATCTTAAGACAAGTTTAGGGGCTCCACTTGGATCGCTTTGACATTTTTACAGTAAGTAGTCCTCGGTGAACTGATTATAGTGATATGGGGAGAAATGCATACTTCCCGAGATATGGGCCTTGAAAGTTCGGAGAGTATGTTGTTTTTATTAGCCGTATCATTTTAAAGGTTATGGTTTGTGTTATATAACTAGATGAAGAATATATTGCATAGCCATGTATGAGCCTAGCCATATGTGAATGTCTTATTCTTAAGTTCTCTAAAAGAATACCCGGTATAACCTTATGTTGATACCCATATTACCTTGGTGGCAATAGAAAAAGGGTTGTTTTAAAGAAAATATGTTCCGAAATTTCAAGGCCAAAATCTCGGGAAGTATGCATTTTCCCACATGAAATGTATATCACTGTAATCCGCACAAGGAGGGCTACTTACGGTATTCATTTCAAAATGATCCGAATGGAGCCCCTAAACTTGACTTGTTCCATATCTTGTTGTTCTAGTTCGCAAAATATCTACCAATTTCAAATCTTGTATGTGAGAGTAATTTTTGATAGTTCGCTCTTTTACTAGCTTTACTATCAAAAAGTACGGGAACGAACCTATTATGAATATCAACTTTTCTCAGTTGCCGTCGATAAGACTGTTTTGACACTTCTTCAACTAGAAATATTGTAAACAAACAAAAAATTGAATAGCTTATTTCAGAAAAACTAAATGTATGTGATGAAAAGATCCGTGGAATATTTTTTGATGATGAAAATGATGTTCAAGGCGTATCATCTATTAGAAGGCATTTCAAAGATAAATCCAATCCATTAGAACTACCATCCGTACTGTGAGTAGATGTTTATGTTTAGAGAAATGTTCAATCAACTGCTCATTTTAGCTTTAAGGCGTATTTTCGGCTACCAAAAGATGTCGTCGAGTATGTAGTTGTAGCATTAAACCCTGGTGAAATCGGACGAAAATGTATGTGGGACCTATATCTAAAGCACACATCATTCTCGACCTAATTCATTACGCGGTGCCAAATTTCGTGCAAATATAAGTATATAGGGACTTTGGTGCACCATTTACATTAAATCGGACGAAAATATATATGGGAGCTATATCCAAATCAGAACCGATTTTCATAAAACTTAACACACATCATTCTAGACATAATCCATTACGCTGTGCCAAATTTCGTGCAACTCGAAATATATATAGGGACTTTGATTCACCATTTACGTTAAATCGGACGAAAATATATATATGGGAGATATATCTAAATCTTGACCGATTTTCTCGAAACTTTACACACATCATTCTCGACCTAATTTATTACGCTGTGCCAAATTTCGTGCAAATCGATGGATATATGGGGACTTTGGTGCACAATTTGCATTAAATCTGGCGAAAAAATATATGGGAGCTATATCTAAATCTGAACCGATTTTCCCGAATTCAATAGGGTTCTTCCTTGGGCCAAATAAGTGACATATGCCAAATTTCATCCAAATCGGATCATAAGTACGACCTGTACTTTGTTCACAAAATACATGGACGGACAGACGGACGGACAAGCATAAATCGACTCAGAAAGTGATTATATGCATATTCTCAAAAGGAACCATGTGTCTACCTTGTTTCCTTTTGCCTGTTACAAACATATGCACAAAGACATAATACCCTGTACCACAATGTGGTACAATAAAAAAAGATTTCAGTTTTTTTATTGTTAGACCTCAATTACTTAGACATTTTTCTGAAGAAAACATAAAAAAATATTGTAGAAGTTCCGATACAGTCGTATGGACTTGTAGGGGTTCTAAATCTACAGAGTAGCTTTAGAACCGAAAATATTTGTTGCACAAAGATGAATAACCATAAATGAATATTAGACAACAGAACAAGTATACTGGCGATACTTACGGTGGTGGTTGGAAAAATAAAACACTTGTTTACTTTAAAGACTCTGGCGGTCTGAACTAAAAAAAATTCCTAATGTTTTTGCGACAAAGTAGTTTAGCTTTCCTCTCCTTCTTCCTTAGGAATTGTTCTCCTCTGTTGATGATAGGTAATCGTTGAGGTACCGATAAATAGGTTTATCGATGACATAATCGACGGAACCTCAACAAATATCGACATACCTCGACCACATTGCAGTTTTTAATAAACCAAATTGTATGAAGTTTTAATTTGTTTCTATAAGAAATTCAATAACTACGGTCTGATTTTATTTAGTTACTGCTGCCTTCCTAAGTAAATATTTTTTTTGCATCTGTGAGTGTAATTTTTTTATAAAAAAAAAATTCGCCAAATATATAATTGCTTGTATTAAAATTCACATCATGAATATATTTATTTCTTTGATATATTGCCAGGCAAGGTAATCAATGAAATCAAAAAAGGACAACAAATACTAATTTGGCATCATCAATATAACTACTTTCCATATTTTGTTTAGCAAAGCAAAGCGTTTGTCTTAATTTACATATGTAAACGACTTATCAAAGGATATGAGATAAAAAGCTAGACCAAGAAAACAAAAAGATAGACAAAGAATCTCCGTACAAATGACAATTCCTTTGTGACTAACTGCACAACAGCTAAACCGCAGAAGAGAACAGTGGAGAAAAATTGATAGGGAGGGAGATGGAAAAAAAGGTTCAAATTCCTGTCATGTTGACATTAAAACCAATGATGAAGATGACGACGACCAGTAGTTGTATTTAAGGATTCTTAGACACAACAGCATTGCAATCAGTTTATATGGATTGCGCAAAATGTTTGTTGTTGTTTTCTTTTCAATCTCCATATGAAATTCCATCTGCATTACGACATGCCATTTGCAGTGGCAGGTAGTCAGTCAAGGAACTGAGGCCGGTTGGTTGCCTGGTTTGTTCCTTCATCATTCAGTCACTTGTCACTATGCTGTGTGCGGTATTTGGTTGTGTACCGGTGGCCTATAGACGATGTACTAGAGACGATGTGATATGCATGCAGAAACTATACTCAGGCCTCTAAGTGAAAACAACAACGACAATTGCTGTGAAGCAATTCACATTCTCCGTAGAATTGCATAAAGCGTAGAAACGCATAAAACACCATTTTGCAAAATACATTTCATTTCATTTTGTTGTGCGATTGCATTTGGGCGTTTGACACTTGAAGGATGTGAGAGAATTGAGGAAGAAATATGCCGACGATGCCGACAATTGAGCCGGCGGACAACAACCCAAAGTTCTGCCATTACGAACAGAATACACAGCCACTTCAACTTTATCCTATCGCTTATGACAAAAACACTATATAAAGAGGAAAGACTGCGAGACAAATTGATATATAAACAAAAACGAGATGTAAGTACATGACTTAGATGATAACAAGCTAAGTAAATAAGGCAAGAAAGTCAAGATATGACACAAAAATAACAAAAACAACAACAAGAACACCAACCAAATGTGCAACACAAGATACTCAAATACTTTGCAGAACATTACCACCCGAACAGCCACAAGAGAAGAAGAAAAAGCAGCAAGAAATACAAAGAAAGAACAGCAGAGTAAACGGCCAGCCAGGTACAAATTGTATCTAGTTTCCAAATGTATTTGAGACCAGACAAATTTTTTTAAAAATCAACAAACAACTACAACAACATTAGGATTTCAGCAAACATTTTGCTTAAAAGGAGAAAAAATGTTTACTGAAAAAAGGAGAAGAGGGAGTCACCGACTGCAGTTAGAGGGGAAAGATAGCTAAATATAGGTTTCATTTTTTTATACAAATTTAACCGAGACAATTGTTCTCTATAGAAAAAATTCCATCTCAGTAGGAAATACTGAAATCAACTGGTCTCAGTTAAGTGAGATTTTTTTTAAATAAAAACTAAATCCCATCGTGTCATTTTTTCCAACTTTGTTCTATGAAAACAAATCTGGGACCTCAGTCACCACTAAGTCGATTAAAAAAATCAGAGACCAGTATAGTCGAACTGGGCCGACCATATGATACCCTTCACAATTACCACTGAACTCTAAGTTTCTGCGGATCTATATTCCGAGCCTGTCCCTCATCAATAAATATATATGCTCCAGAATACAAATTGTTTTTAATTTTTCACACAAAAGCCTGGGTCAAGCCTGGATACGCTAAATATTGACCGATCTTCGTCAAAACAGGCATACCTATTCGTTGGCCAGATACCCTTCCTGGTACCTCTAGAGTGTCCCGAAAATCAAAAATCTAAGTTTTGATCCATTTTATACCCTAAATTGTCTTCTTTGGCCAGAACCCGCTCTAAATACAAAATTTCGTGACGATTGGTTCATAATTGTGGCCTACATCGTGTTTACAAATTATAATAGACAGACGGACACACACATATATTTAGATCGACTCAGCTAGTCGAGATATGATCGGTATACTTAAAGGTGGGTCTAGGACCTATATTTCGCGACGTTACAAACTCCTCGTTCAGCACAAAGCAATAATACCCTAACAACATAGTTGTGTAAGGTATAAAAATTTATGAAAATCATGTGAGATTTAGATACAGTTCCCAAATACATTTTCGTCCAATGGTGCACCACCAAACACCCAATTTTTCCGATTAGAAAAAAATTAGATATCAGTTTTCACAGAAAGTCATAAGCCATCAGTAACAATTGAGGTTATTTTTCCTTAAAGTAAGCAAATTTTGAAACCTCAATCTTTTTAAATTGAGGCTACCTTTTTTCTATAAAAAATCATCAGACAAAATTAATACAACTGAGGATATTTTTCTAAAGAAAAATCTTTAGACCTCAGTTACACCTGAGGCTAATGTTTCTCTAAAAAGTGGCCACACAGAGGCAGAATTTAATTCGAGCAATTTTTTTATACCCTTCACCACACTGTGGTATAGTGTATTATGTCTTTGTGCATATGTTTGTAACAGGCAAAAGGAAACGAGATAGACACATGGTTCCTTTTGAGAATATACATAGAATCACTTTTAAGGTCGATTTATGCATGTCCGTCCGTCTGTCTGTCGCATTTTTGATTCGAATTCGATAAAATTTGGCACAGCTCATTTGTTTGGCCCAAGGACGAACCCTATTCAAATTGGGAAAAATCGGTTCAGATTTAGATATAGCTCCCATATATATTTTCGTCCGATTTTAGGTAAATAGTGCACTAATGTCCCTAAAAATGCTTCGATTTGCACAAAATTTGGCATAGCGTACTGAACTAAGTCTAGAAAGATGTGTGTTAAATTTCGTAAAAATCGGTTCAGATATATTTTCGCCCGATTTTAGGTATATTGTGCACCAAAGTCCCTAACTATGCTTCCATTTGCACGAAATTTGGCATAGCGTACTGAATTAAGAATAGAAAGATGTGTGTTAAATTTCGTGAAAATCGGTTCAGATTTAGATATAGCTCCCATATATATTATCGTCCGATTTTATGTAAATGGTGCATCAAAGTCCCTATATATCTTTCGATTTGCATGAAACTTGGATTCATAAGTAAATGAAGAACTGAAAATGTTGCCGAATGCGCACAACATACTGAAATAAGTGTAACGTAAAATGTGAGAAGTTTCGATTAAATCGGTTAGATTTCGATATTTTGCTCCAAATTTATTTACATAATTTTGTCCCATTGTAAGAAGCAACTCTATATCTGACCAAAGATTAGTATAGTATATACTGGGGTTTTTAAAGTAGGCAGACTTCGAGACAATTTTCTTTTATAAATAATAAAAAATGGTTAGAACTCTGTTATAACTGTGACATTTTATTTTTCTATAGAAAAAAGTTGTCAGACTTCCGCTTACAATAGGACTACTTTTGGTATTTTTTTTTTTTTGGCAATTTCTTCTATAAAAAAATTGACACACCTCGTTGCCAACATAGGCTATTTTTTCCTGACTGTGATATTTATGTTCCACCTCACCTTTTGGGAATCCTTCCCCATTTTTCCTTAATTTATACTCCATGGCAATGTTCCTTTATAATGGACTCATATTTGGCTGAGAAATAAGCTTTTAATAGGTAAAAGATTTTGAAAACATACTTGTACATACATACACTTGTGTGTGACGACTTGCAAGGCCTAATAGGATGGTTATGGGGGACGAAAGAAAGAAAAAAGCAGAGAAAATGCTTGGGACAATATTAAAGTTTACTCTTTTTTTGTTCCTTTAAGAAGTTGTTTGGCGACTGGAATTTCATTAGTTTTTAGTACAAAAATATGATGTATGAGAGAGTAAGCGTGTACGGTTGGAAGCCAATTAAAAGTTCATTTACAAAAATGGCATATAAATAATTTGATAGAGTGATTGGGTTTTTGTGGGAAAAATTGCTAAATGTAGGGGTTTCAAATATGAATAATAATTTCTTAGACCATTTTTTTTAATCGTCATAAAATGATTTATCACCCCATGGCGAATAAAAAAAAAATCTGTTCCTCATTTGATACCCCTATATTTGTTCACGTTTTGTAAAACACACACTCGAAGTTCAAAAAACTTCTGTTGGATAATTTTTGTTTTTTTTTTCTATCGATTTTTTCCTGCTCTATTGTTCATTGTCTTTTTTTCTTTCTCTGTTCCTGACCTAGGGCACATTGTAGACAAAACTTGTGGCAAAGGCGAATGAGTGGCCAGACGTGATATTAAAAAAATATATTTAGTTCTGTTTTTCGGTTAAGGACAAAGGAAATTAAATTTATGTGTATTGAGGAAATAAACTGAAATCAAAAGAAAAACAAAAAACTATGTACAAAATTTCCTCAGGAAGTTGGGTATGGAAGAAATAAAGTGACAAAATGAGATTTTTATGAAGAAAATTGGTCAATGAAAATTTTCTTTAGAGCAAAAATTGCAATATGAGCATCAAGATAGGATTTCCGGTTGTGGAAAATTTGTGTTTTTAAAAGCTTTGTTTATATTTTTGTAATGCAATTTTAAAAGGAAGTTTTTTGGAATTTTAGTATACGGGAAGGGAGTTCTATTAGGAAAAAATATATAACTACTTTATTTTAATTGCAATTGAAAAGGATGCAACCATATTCTTCTCCGTCATATGCCCCCTATTTGCCACACAGTCTACTGCCTAGAAGTTATATTTTGACTGTGCTTTCCAAATAATGTTTGTTTTTATTTTTGACACACTTTTCCCAAATCCAAACAAAGACCCAGAAAAAATGAAATAAAAAAATTGCAATAATTTGTATTTGTAAATGGAGAAACCGCAAACCAAATATGGGACAAAATGACTAATGTAAACAATTGCGGCTCAAAATTACAAATAAAGAGAGACAAACAACAGCAAAGCAAAACGATGCCGCAAACTATGAATTGCTCTTTTTTTATAACTCCCATGAATTTGTTCAGATTTGGTTTACTTAATTCGAATAGTATTTTGTATATATATCAATGAAATTTATATGAGGTTTTCTTGGGGAAAAAGTAGAACTTAAGAATATTTGTAGAAACAATTTATTAATAATTATAATAATTGATATAACCCCAAATTTTTTCTTCATTCGAAACACAAAATTAAAAAAATGTTTATTATATTTTACTCTGCCTCCCAGCCCCATTTTATTTGCATGTGTTTAAAGTTTGTCAAATTTATTTGCATGTCGCATGCGACAATCTGTTAGTATTATTTTAAATCAGTGCCACATCTGCTGCGAAGTTCGCAAAAAAAAAACATCTGAAACACTATATAACACAGACAAGAAGGCATGAACGACAATGAAAAAATTAAAGCAGTTGTTTGGAATGGCTCAGAGGCACAAGGCAGATAGAGCTATGTGTATGAAAATATCAACATCACACATGGATAAATAATAAACAACAATAAAATAAATCTCAGATTGCACAGATTTTTTCCAACAATTCGCAATACTACACATAAGAACTCCAGGATCGATATTTTTCTATAGAAACAAATTTGAAGCCCTACAGGACTGATTTATTTCTAAAGAAAAATCGCAGTCCCACAGGACTGTTTTTTTTATAGAAAAAAATCGCAGTCCAACAGGAATGATTTTTTTCTATAGAAAAAATTCGCGTACGTTCAGTACGTTATGCCAAATTTCGCGAAAACCGGACTTTGGTACACCATTTACATAAAATCGGACGAAACTATATATGGGAGCTATATCTAAATCTGATCCGATTTTTCCCAATTTCAATAGGGTTCGTCCTTGGGCCAAATAAGTGACCTATGCCAAATTTCATTCAATTCGGATCATATATGCGACCTGTACCCTGTTTACAAATTGACATGGACAGACAGACGGACGAACATGCATAAATCGACTTAGAAAGTGATTCTATGCATATTCTCAAAAGGAACCATTTGTTTATCTCGTTTCATTTTGCCTGTTACAAACATATGCACAAAGAGATAATACCCTGTACCACAGTGTGGTGAAGGGTATAAAAATCAGTCCAGTCAAATTCGTTTCTATAAAAAAAAATCAGTCATAGATGACTGCCAATTTTTTATAAAAAATATCACTCCTGATGGAATTTTTGAACTTTTCTCCGGTCGTGGATGACAGTAATTTTTTTCTATAGAAAAACATCACATTTTATAAAGAAAAAATCAATGCTGAAAGTCTGCGTTTTTCTATAGAAAAAAAATCGGTCCTGTGGGACTGCAAATTTTTGTCTATAGAAAAATGTTTAGAAATTTCTTCAGGAGTGATATTTTTTATAAAAAAAAATTGACAGCCATCTATGACTGATTTTTTTATAGAAACGAATTTGCAATCCTCCAGGACCGTTTTTTCTATAGAAAAAAATTCACTGTAATCCAGGGGTGATTTTTCAACAATGTAACTTGGAGTATTGGAAGACAGGAACAACTATTTCCTGGTCTTTTATTTTTGTATTTTGTTGTCCTTTTTTAATTGAAAATTGTCGCTTTTTTTAATAAATAAACAATAACAGACAGAAAAAAGTTTACTGTTTTTCAATAAAAAATCATATTCTATATGACGAATATTTTTCTAGAGAAAATTTGTTATATCCTCAGCTTTTTATACCCTTATGGATATATACACCCCGGTTATGACATTTTTACAACCTCGTATCCCCGTGTCATATTTTTATGAGATTAAAAACAATTTTATCAATAAAACCAGTGAGCGGAGCAGTATAGTCGGACGGGGCCGACCATACGATACCCTACACAACTACCACGGAACTCAAATTTTTTGCGGATGTTTATTCCGAGCCTGGGCAATATTTCGTGATATTTTCCCCCTCTTACCCGATTAGAGGTAAACTGCACCTCACAGTGATATATTTTCCGAATATTTAGAGTATTCAGTACAGCTATTGTCCAGATTCCAGATTCCTTCGGCTTTCATTTGTGGTCTATAGATCGACTCGAAAATAACACAAAAAATTAAGTTTTCGGTCCACTTCATTCCAAAATTATTATCTGATCATCACCGAAAATTATAGGCGTTGTCCTTGACAATAACTGGATGCTCATGGAACATTTCAAAGCGATCAGCACTATATTTCCGCCCTCCAGTATGGCAATGGGTTACTAAATAATATACGTATACGGATATACCTGTAAATATTTGGGTGTAACTCCCACATCCGAGCACATACAACAATATAATTGGTATTAATTTAAAGGTCAACAACTGCTCTTGGATATAAAATCAACTTCTGGGGTCTATGTCCATCAGGAACAAATATATACGCTATAGAATACAAATTTTGTCATTTCACACAAAAGTCAGGGTCCATTTGACCCGCTAAATATTGACCGATCTTTATCAAAACATACATGCTTATTCTTTGGCCGGATCCTCTTCTCCATGCAAAATTTCAAGATGTTGGAGCCATTATTGCGGCCTCTGGAGCGACCAGAAAAACCGACAAAAATTTAGTATTTGGTCCATTTCATCGCCTAAATATTAACCCATATTTTCCAAAAACAATAGGGGTCTTCATTGGCCAGAACCTATCCCACATGCAAAATTTCGTGAAGATTGGTTCATAATTGTGGCCTGTATCGTGTTTACAAATTATAATGGACAGACGGACGGACGGACGGACACACATGTCTAGATCGACTCAGCTAGTCGAGATATGACGATCGGTATACTTAAAGGTGGGTCTAGGACCAATATTTCGCGGCGTTACAAACTTTTGGGGCTGCACAAAGCTATAATACCCTGACAACATAGTTGTGTAGGGTATAAAAATATCGCACCCAAATTTATTTGAAAATTGTTTACATAAGAAAATTTATAGAAATTTTAATATAGCATACCAAAATCGGAATAATTATATACTACATATATCTTAGGCTGAGGGTATATATCGACATTCATTTTTTTCTATAGAAAACATTTGAGAAAAAATGTCCCACACAATTTTTTTGTGTAGAAAAAATTGCATATTGGTCGAGACTGATTTTGTGATAGAAGAAAATATTTGTATTTTCATAGTTCTCAGGTTTTTATGTATAGAAATAATTTTCTGTCTTTTAAGACCTAATTTTTTTCTAGGAAAAGGTTAAAGGTAACTTCAAGGGTTATTTTTTCTATAGAAAAAATCAGTACTTTGGTCACCTTTTTTTACAGGACTGATCTCTTGACTCTAGATTTTGTGATTCAATTTTTTCAATAAAAGGCTTCATAGATAATAATGCGTAGGCCACGAAAACTGATCGGGACTATGATTTTTATTATAGGACAAATTACATGCCCCTCTTCTAATCTCAAATTTTAAAAATTCTATCACAATTATTTTCCCTTTGTCACAAATAAACCTTGTTTAACCTTTACAAGGATTCAGCACAATATTTCAAATTTGTTTGTTTATAATATTTTGACATTCATAACTGGTATTGTATTTTCCTTAATCCTTTGAGTGTGGTGTCTGACTGCAACCAAAAAAGTCTTATGGCCTTAATCTTCAACAAACCGTAAAAGTAAACACTTTAACCAAAAGACAAGTAAAATAAAACACATGCACACATATTCTCATACATATATAAGAAGTTGTTGTTTTTGTTTTACGACAAGAAAATAAACCAAAGTCACACACAAAAAGAGAATGGGGGAAATCCTAAACTTTGTGTCTTTTGTGACAAATAGCCAGATTAACACTGGGGCTTCTTTGGTTAAAAAATATTTTAACCTTTAGGTCGTGTGCGTTTCGTCTCTCTCTCTTCCCTTCTTCTACTTTCGTTTATGTGTTATGTTTTTGTCAAGCACTCGTATTAATATCAATGTAGCAGACAGAGTCAGTCAGAGCCAGCCTGCTCTTTTTCCCTATTCATACCCATCCTGACAAATATTAGTCCTTTACTTTGTCATAATTTGCAAAAAGTGCCAGCATGTTAGGTCAACAATAATAACTACAACACCAACTTCTTTTAATAGGAGCATATCTCTTTACATACGCACTCACATACATGCACACACACTATCGTCTTTGTCACTTACATCCTCATACCTAAGTAAAAGAAATTAAAGAAACAAATATTTTTTTCCTGGAATCAGAAAAGTAATCCATAATATGTCCTGCATCTAAGAACAATTTTATCATTAACATTGCTTTAACAACAACAAGAGCAAGAAGACGTTGACTAATCCCCAACACCATCGTAATCATACAAGACGAGGGACAATACAACTTGGCTGATAAAGTCAACCAGCCAACCAACCATATGTGAGTGTGTGTCTTAGGTAAGTTGCACTCATTGTCTATGCCACAGCAACAACATAGAGAAGACGACTTCCATGAAGGTTGAATGTGTTCTCCTTTATTTTTTTATATTTGCATGTTTTATTTTTGTTGTTTGGCTGTCTGTCTGTCTGCTTAACTGTCATATCTTGACTGCATGCATTCTTGTTGTTTTATAATGATGCACTTCCTGCATCTATCTACATATGATATGGGAAGTGCACCATAGAAACAGTTGTGGTTGGGAAGGATTTGTTCATTATGTTGAGTGAGTAAATTTTTCAGTTTTTCTAAGAACACCTAGGATTCAAATTTTTTATAGAAAAAAGTTAGACTTTCATCTATGGAGGACTTCTTATTTATTTCCTGATGACTACAAACTTTTTCTATGGAAAAAATGACAGTTCTCGAGGACTACCAATTTAACAATGGGGTAAAAAATCACTCATCGAAGACCGCTTATTTATTCTATGGAAAAAATAATCCCCTACGACAGAGAATTTGTTGTAGAGAAAAATCAGACTTTCATCTATGGAGGACTTCCATTTTTTTCTTTCTCGATAATACAAACTTTTTCTATGGAAAACGTTAGTTTACTGGGACTGCCAATTTGTATATCCTACACAAATATGTTGTCCGGGTATTATAGCTTTGTGCAGCCCAAGACTTACCTTTAATTATACTGATCGTCATATCTCGACTAGCTGAGTCGATGACATGTATGTCCGTCTGTCTGTCCATGAAAATTTGTAAACACGATACAGACAACAGTTATGGGCCAATCTTCACGAAATTTTGCATGTAGGATGGGTTCTGGCCAATGAAGACCGATCGTTTTTGGTAAAGATCTGTTATTATTTAGGGGACAAAAACTTTATTTTTTCTGATTTTCTGATCGCTCCAGAGGCCGCAATTATGGCCCAAACACTGCGAATTTTTACATGAAAGAGAGGATCGAGCCAAAGAATAAGTATGCATTTTTTTTATAAAAATCGGTCAATATTTAGGGGGTCAAATGGACCCTGACAGACAACATTTTTATTCTATAGCGTATATATTTACTTCTGACGGACATAGAAGTTGATAGTATATCCTTGTTCACCTTTAATTTGGTACCAATTATATTGCCGTATGTACTCGGATGTGGCAGATACACATAAATATTTAAAGGTGCTTATGTATTCAGATATATTATTTAGTAAACCATTACCACACTATAGGGCGGTGTATAAGGCTGATCGCTTTGAAATTTTCCATGAGGATCCAGGTAGTGTCAAGGACAACGCCTACAATTTTCGGTGATGATCAGATAATAATTTTGGGAACATCAGAACTGAACACATGGAGAAGGGAATCTGGACAAGTAAGTAGGAGGGCTGTACTAAATATTAGTAATATTCGGAAAATATGTCAGTGCAAGGAAGAGGGGGGAAATATCAATAAAATAAAATATCCCCCAGTCTCGGAATAAATATGCTCAGAAAGTTAGAGTTCCGTGGTAGTTGTGTCGGGTATCGTATGGTCGGCACCGTCCGACTATACTACTATGCTCACTGGTTTAATCAGTCAATTTCTTCGAAGACGACCAATTTCTTCCAGAAAAACAAATAGTTTTTAGCTCCTAACGATGTTTAGACTGCTAACATGTCGGTCAACTTCGATCATTTCTCCGATGTTATCGACATTTTCGACGTCCGGTTCTTTGTTCAATTCCATTTTTAACACCCTGTAACTCACAACTGAATGCACCAAACAAAAGGCAGCAAAATATGTTTTTTATTACGAAATGTCACCTTTCCAACGAGCATAAATCTGAAATTGTTTGATCGATACTTTATGAGAAATCTATCTGTACAGTCATCTGCCGAAAATAATGGATTTCTTTTTCCCCAACCTAATAGAATCCTTCAACTCATATCTATGGAAACCCTGCTTACTTCAGCCCATTATTAATACTGTCTCCTTGCCACTTCGCCCAATCTATATAGACGCTATATAAAGAAGCCGTATTTTTTATATCCAATATCGATCTCTGTCTTCTAACTATCGTTCATATAGGCTCTATACCGTTCAACACCACTATATAAGCTATATATACTGTAACGTGGTTTTCTCGTCGGCTGAGGTTAGCCCAGTCGTGTCCAAGGTCTCCATAAGGACCCACAAAACCTTATTGATTGAAAAGACTAGTGTCTCCCTTTTGGGGTTAAAATCTGATGTTTATTGATTTTAATACTGGTGTGTTTATGTATAAATATGCGATACAAATAATTGATTTCGGGTGGTTTAATATGCTTGTGATTATCGGGAGCGGCTACGACGATTTAATGGTGATCGGGAATGATGGTTGTCGGGAGTCGGAATCGATGATCGGCAATGATGATTTACCTGTGATCGGGTGTCAGTACGAGACTAAGTTCTTGTACAATCTACTATATCTAACTACGAACAGTAGACCGAAGTCTCTGTGTGCAACAGTAAGCCGAAGTCTCTGTGTGGAACAGTAAGCCGAAGCCTCTGTGTGAAACAGTAAGCCGAAGCCTCTGTGTGGAACAGTAAGTCGAATCCATGAATTTTAGATACCATAGCCGTTATATCGTCTTGTCTCTTTAGATGCCATATCCTTTACATTATATTTGTATTTCCTTACCATTCAGATTGCATATCCATTTATAGACTCCAAAACGCTTCCTATATTCTATATCGATTCGGCTCTCCTACTGTCCGCCTATACAAATTCCTCGTTCTCTTCATCTTCCCCTACTGACACTATTAAAAAATGAAACCCCACTTTCAAATTTATTTTATATTCATGGAATTTGAATTTTTTACATTATTTCCAAAATACATTAGCTGGATATATCAAATTTCCGTAAGTTTTTTGTTTGTCAAAATGTGCCTCATTAAAGGCTTAAAACAAGACCTTTTGAATTACATTTAGACCCACTTTAGATAATAACGTCAAAAGCAAATTTTGAAATACTTACATTGAGAACCAATAAATAAGAGAGACAACAACAAATTCGATTGAAAAATACATACCTAAAACGATAAGAACATAGAAGGAAAAATGGTTAATAATGATAGGAATTTCAATTAATAATTTATAAAATGTTAATAGATATTACTTTGAGTGCTAATAACAATTAAGCATAGAACCCCCTTTAAAAGATTATGATGACAAAATAAATACCGTCCATATGGAGAAGACGACTGAATAATTAACTGGCTGGCATGTAACTATATTTGTAATGTTAATTACAAGAAATTACTAGGTTATGAAGGACGATTTTTTTTTTCTTTTCCTATGGACATATACCAAAGGAGAGATAGGAGGAAAATACTTTTTCCCCATGATACAACTCAACTCCCCCAAAGGAATATGGAATTTGAGTTTTCAATGAAAATTTGAAATCAATTGATAACCGTTATTGAAAAAACAAAAATACCAGAAAGAAGAATATTCTCACTCTGTATTCTTTAAATAGTTGGTGTTCTTTGTGCATATAAATTTTTCTTCTATTTCAATTTATTTATCGGCGACGACATTTTAAGGGTAAGGGACACAATTATTTAGGGACATTGTATATGTGAGTTGGGTCTGATACCCAGGACAGGATATCGGAGTAGGGCTTACAAATAGCCTGGGTATCTGAGTAGGCAAGTTAAATGCCATGGAGTCTTTAAAGACAATTTGAATGCAATGTAACTCGTATATGTGATCTGGAGGCCTGATATTTTAATGGTTGAGTGCTAGAGAACCTCTATAGACGATGTGGATCTCACTGAAATTGGCGACTGTCTATGGCGAGCTAAAGACCAGGAGGAGTGCAGTGAACCCGAGTTTTTCTATAGTCGTCCTTAGACCTGGGGAATCTACAAAATAGAAATTGAAAGCTTGGGAGTATATAAATATGAATTGAATGTTATGGAGTGTAAAATATGCCAACAAAAAAGCAAATAGTCGGTATAGTTTTTCTGAAGACCAGAATGTCTGAATGGGCCAGCCGAAGGAAGGGAAAGGTGTCCTCAGTTCGCTGAAGATTGTTGTTTCTATAGAAAAAAGGACGGGCCGACCATATGATACCTTACACAACTACCACGAAAATCAAACTTTCTGCGGTTTTATATTCTGAGCCTGTACAATATTTCGAGATATATGCGCCATATTTGCACCCCTCAGTTCGCAGAGTGGTCGGACGGGACCGACCATATGATACCGTCCTATTTTCTATAAAAAAACAATCCTCAGCGAACTGAGGACACCTTTTGATTTTCGAACTGAGGAATTTTTTTCTATAGAAAAAACAATCCTCAGCGAACTGAGGACACCTTTTTTTATAGAAAACCAGTAAGGAAAGTAGTAAAGTCGGACGGGGCCGACTATATGATACCCTTCACCACTATGGATATATTAAATAGGACTATTAACATGAAATTGGATGAAATAAAATATGTGATATTTATCTAAATGTGAATCTACCTATATATCCATAAGTTATATAAATCGACTTCAATCAAATATAAATAGGTTATCTGTTGGGCTATGTCTGTACTTCTAGAAAACGCAACTACGTAATTCTATGCTCAATTTTGTACGTTGTGCAAAATTTGATGTCAACCTGACTAGCATGAAGAGATTGATGTCCAATTTACTTAAAATCGGGCGAAAATATATATGGAAGCTCTATCCAAATATATCGAAGGATATATAGGGACTTTGGTGCACCATTTACATGAAATCGGACGAAACTATATCTGAATCTGGGCCGATTTTCTCGAAACTGGGCAGACATCATTCTAGGCTCAATTCAGTACGTTATGCCAAATTTCCTGCAAATCGAAAGATATATAGGGACTTTGGGGCACCATTAACATGAAATCGGACGAAACTATATATGGGAGCTATATCTAAATCTGGACCGATTTTCGCGAAACTGGGCAGACATCATTCTAGCCTCAATTCAGTACGTTATGCCAAATTTCATGCAAATCGAAAGATATATAAGGACTTTGGTACGCCATTTACCAAAAATCGGCACACATCTTTCGTGGCTCAATTCAGTACGCTATGCCAAATTTCGTGCAAATCGAAAGATTTTCAGGGTCTAAAGTCCGTAAATCGGGAGAAACTATATATGGGAGCTATATATAAATCTGAACCGATTTTCACGAAACTTGGCACACATCTTTCGTGGCTCAATTCAGTACGCTATGCCAAATTTCGTGCAAATCGAAAGATTTTCAGGGTCTAAAGTCCGTAAATCGGGCAAAAATATATATGGGAGCTATATCTAAATCTGAACCGAGTTTTCCCAATTTCAATAGGGTTCGTCCTTGGGCCAAACAAATGAGCTGTGCCAAATTTCATCCAAATCGGATCATAAATGCGACCTGTACTTTGTTTACAATTTAACATGGACAGACAGACGGACGGACGGACATGCATAAATCGATTCAGAAAGTGATTCTATGCATATTCTCAAAAGGAACCATGGGTCTATCTCGATTATTTTTGCCTGTTACAAACATATGCACAACGACACAAAACCCTGTACCACAGTGTGGTGAAGGGTATAAAAACGGGATTTTTTATTAACACTTTTTTAAAGCAAATATTCGTAGTACTAAGATATGTTTCTATAATAATTTAATATCCATTAGTCCATTTCGTTAAGGACTAGAACATAATTCAATTTAAAAATTATTTCAGTTTGGAAAATTGTTTCCGATTCGAAACAAACAATGCCGGTGATGGCTCTTTCTCTCATTGTTGCCAAATTTATACCGGACTACTGTCACAGTTTTAAAAGTTGTATTTTTCCTATTTGTTTTGAAAAGCTATAATCATGTGGAATAAGTATTTTTAAACTGTTTGTTGTTGATGATGTTGTAGTTCAATGTTGCACAATAGAGCTCTGGTTTTTAAAGTTTCTAAAAAAGCTGCAAGACAGGCAATTGTTTGTGTGTGGAATTTTAGACATATAAAAAACCAAAAGGAAATAACGAAATAAATGTTTTGCTGCTCTTTTAGTGACGACACAAAACCTAGACGAAGTTTTGTAGTTGATTTTTGTTGTTGTTATTGTCAAGGGACATATTAGAGAAAGCTTTAAAAAGCTTTAAAAAGACAAAATGCTTTGGAAAAATCAACACAAAATACATTTGTGGTCCATTTACACTTTGAAATGAGGCAGACAAAAAATCGAAACAATAATCCACAACAAAATGACAGCAAGTGCAGCAAAAAGACAACAACAAAGTTAATTTTTGACATTTCAGCAGCTGACCTTTGAATTTTACCATGGCACGTGAAAAAACTATACTTACTTCGGATTCTGCTTCGTCTTCGTAGCACACACACGTCCAAATGTCTTCTAAAAGCAGTTGCCCATTTTATGTCATATTATCGTCCGATGGTGGTGGTGGTGCCGAGACATTATTATGTGGCAAACCACAATTTTCTGCAAAATGAAGAAAACCCCAACAACAGCAACGAGAACATGAACCCGGTGCCACCAGAAAAATTGTATGTGGAAAATCCAAAGATATGCATAAACACGAAATGCGCTAATAATAAAATGCCACATAATGCTGCCCTGTTGGCTGCATGCATGCAACATGGAACACCAATCTAGTCAACTCTGAGGGAGATAGCAGGGAGATGAAGTACTGCTGCATTGCCAGACAAGCAATAAGGTTTGTTGGCTGTTTCTTTTTTCTTCATTTTCAACTTCCAGAGTAGAGCTCATATGTTAGCCACTTATAACACTAAACCTACAAAAAAAAAAAAAAAAAAAAAAAACACGTAAAATTAAAAAAAAAATCATAGCATAACTTCAACATGGCGAATTGGACTGTAACCTAATAATGAAGTTAACAAGAAAAAATTCCAATGTCGTTTTTGTTTTGCTTTTGACTGCTTCAAACTTGGCAAAATTAAAGTCACAGCGCCTTATTTTTTGGAAGATGACGACATCTTAGGGAAATAACAATACGTAGTAATGAAGTTGAAAATCAAATTCCCTTCTTCTTAATTGCAGGCAAAAAAATTCTTACTGACCTTTGGCTTAATAAGTTTCTCCAAAATCTTTAAATATTATTTTCAGAACGGAATTGAAGTCACTAGAAAGTCAATTTCATAATAACGTCATGCTCTATTAATCAACAATGACATAAATAAGAAAAGGGTGCCCCTCCCTTCACAATTCTGCTGCCTTGAAATGACAAGTGGTAAAAAGCAGATGAACTGCTCGCTTGCAGGCTGGAAGACTGCCTCTCGGATAGACACTGAAATCATTCATCGTTTGATGGAAATTCAAATTCATCGTTGGCCGCTGATATTTTCTGCTCTTTTTGCATAACTTCCTTGAAGGCAATTAATTTAATGTTTGAGGCTAAGCCATAGAGTAGAGGAGGATGATGATGGCATCATCCGTATCCATATTCACAAAGAAGAAGGGGGGATAAAAACGTTGAGGGTTCTATAAAGACAACAGACAGCATATAGTGTTTTGCAGATAATTTTTAATGATGTTGGATGGCTATACAACAATTGCGTTGCTATCATTGCGTCCATAGACTACGTTTGAAGTTATATGCCCATTGCCCATATTATGCAAACGAAGAAAAATAATAAAGTAAAATCAAAATATGACACTTTATTTCCATGCGGATAGGAGGTCAGCCAGTATTAGGTTAATCCCAAAATGTCGAACATGCAAACAACTTTTAGGAAAAATTTAATTATATCTAAAAGAAGACACTTGTTTTCTATAGAAAAAACAATCCTCAGCGAACTGAGGACACTTTTTTCTATAGAAAAAAATTCCTCAGTAGCCTGAGGACACTTTTTTCTATAGAAAAAAATTCCTCAGTAGCCTGAGGACACTTTTTTCTATAGAAAAAAATTCCTCAGTAGCCTGAGGACACTTTTTTCTATAGAAAAAACCATCCTCAGCGAACAGAGGACACTTTTTCTATAGAAAAAACCATCCTCAGCGAACTGAGGACACTTTTTTCTATAGAAAAAACCATCCTCAGCGAACTGAGGACACTTTTTTCTAAAGAAAAAACCATCCTCAGCGAACTGAGGACACTTTTTTCTATAGAAAAAACCATCCTCAGCGAACTGAGGACACTTTTTTCTATAGAAAAAACCATCCTCAGCGAACTGAGGACACTTTTTTCCATCCTCAGCGAACTGAGGACACTTTTTTCTATAGAAAAAACCATCCTCAGCGAACTGAGGAATTTTTTTCTATAGAAAAAAGTGTCTTCAGAGAACTGAGGACTTTTTTCTATAGAAAATGGTGTCTTCAGAGAACTGAGGACTTTTTTCTATAGAAAATGGTGTCCTCAGAGAACTGAGGATTTTGTCTATAGAAAATAGTGTCCTCAGAGGACTGAGGATTTTTTTTCAATAGAAACAAACAAACAAATTCTTTTTGGGGAGTATATTTTTTATCAAATATATTTTGATAAATAATAAAATATGGTTGTTCACAGTTTACACAACTATTAATTTATGGCAGTACGATGAAGTATCTAAACTATGGCAATTTCAAATAGAATGGACATCCACAAAGCCAATAAAAATGCATTCGAAAATTCAAAATTTAAAACAGTAACCAAAACCAGTGAGCGGAGCAGTATAGTCGGACGGGGCCGACCACGAAAATCTTACATTGTGTGTTTCTATATTCTGATCTTAGACAATACTTACCCTCTCTTGACCTTTGCCGTGGGTTGTGTTGTTATTTTCGGCTTTCAATTGTATCCTATAGATCGACTCGAAAAAACACAAACAATTAAGTTTTCGGTCCACTTTATCCCAATATTATTATCTAATCATCACCGAAAATTACACTGTGCTACAAAATAACAAAAAAATTTTTCAGGGGTTCTATTGTACCAATTCTTTTTAGTTGGAGTCCCTGGATCACGAAAATACCTTTGGTTTTTCTGGGTCTCTTCGAAAATTAATTTTATAACGATAAATATAGAGAAAAACGTGGTTTCATGGATTTCCCTGTTGAAACTTGAATAACTTCTTTACTTTATAACGGATTTATATTATTCTTTTTTTCTTTCGAAGAGTACAATTTTTCCTTTCAAAAGAGATATATACTTGGTAAATCGGTTGAGGATTGGCTGAGTTGCAGTGGTTGAAATGTGAAAAAATACGCATAAAATGACAAAATTTATTTTTCTTCGGACTGTACGATGAAATTATGATATCAAGCCATATTAGTTTTATTATATTACGGGTAAAAGAATCAAATTAGCTTTCAAAAATGTTAAAAATCAAAAAAATCGGTTAAAAAATGGATGGCTAATACACATTTTTGTATTGATTCTATGCATATTCTCTGAAGGAAATATGGGTCTGTATCGTTTCCTGTTACAAACCGTTATGTTTGCAACAGGCAGAAGGAGACCAGATAGACCCATAGTTTCTTTAGAGAATATGCATAGAATCAATACAAAAATGTGTATAAGTCATCCATTTTTTAACCGATTTTTTTGATTTTTAACATTTTCGAAAGCTAATTTGATTCTCTTCCCCGTAATATAATAAAACTAATCTAAACTAATTAAAGAAAAAAAAAATAATATAAATCCGTTATAAAGTAAATAAGTTATTTATGTTTCAAATGGAAAATCCATGAAACCACGTTTTTCTCTATACTTACCGTTATAAAATTAATTTTCGAAAAACCAAAGGTATTTTCGTGGTCCAGGGACTCCAACTAAACAGAATTGGTACATTAGAACCCTTGAACATTTTTTGTGTCGCACAGTGTTATAGGCGTTGTCTTTGACCATACCTGGATCCACATGGAAATATTCAAAGCGATCAGCGCTATATTTTGGCCCTCTATGGTGGTAATGGGTTACTAAATAATATTTGAACACGTGAGCACCTGTAAGTATTTAAGTGTAATTCCCACATACGAGTACATACGACAATGTAATTTGTATCAATTTGAAGACCAACCACTCCTCGGGGATATATTGTCAAGTTCTCGGGTCTATGCCCTTCAGGAGTAAATATATACGCCCCAGAATATAAATTTTGTAATTTTCCACACAAAAGTCAAGGTCCATTTGACCCGCTAAATATTGACCGATCTTTATCAAAACAGGCATCCTTATTCTTTGGCCCGATCCCCTTCTCCATGAAAAAATTTGGGCCATAATTGCGATGTTTGGGCCATAATTGCGATGTTTGGGCCATAATTGCGGCCTCTGGATCGACCAGAAAATCAGACCAAAATAAAGTTTTTGGTCCATTTCACCCCCTAAATATTGACCGATCTTCACCAAAAACAATAGGGGTCTTCATTGGGCAGAACCCGTCCTACATGCAAAATTTCGTGAAGGCCCATAACTGTGGCCTGTATCGTGTTTACAAATTATAATGGACAGACAGACGGACGGACCAATATTTCGCGGCGATACAAACTTTTGGGACTGCACAAAGCTATAATACCCTGACAACAACTATGTTGTCAGGGTATTATAGGTAGGGTATAAAAATATTTACAATTCTGGAACAATGTTTTACAACAAAACAAAAAAGAAAAATAACAGAATATTCATGTTGTTGTTGCATGCAAAGAGTAGTAAAATGAAATGGATTTTTGGTTTCCATGTGGAACTGAAGTGAGGAGGAGTTCACAACAATTCGGAGTAAATCATAAAATTCGGCACTTCATGAAATAAAATGGAGAAGGAGGAAATAAACCAAAAATTGTTGTTCTTTTTTCGACAGCATGTGGAAACATAGAAATGTTTTTTAGAACATATGGTCTGTGTATGGTATTCATGGAATATATTGTGGCTCCTTTGATTATCAGGTTGTAAATGATTTATGGTAATGTCGGGAAGGTAATAATCAAAATTATTGTTTCTTTATAACTAGGAAATAAATCACAGAAATAATTTAAAATATTTAAAGAAAAAATATACAAATTGTAGTAGAAAACCAGTGAGCGGAGCAGTATAGTCGGACGGGGCCGACCATATGATACCCTACACAACTACCACAGAACTCTAACTTTTGCGTATGTTTATTTCGAGCCTGATCAATAGTTCGTAATATTTGCACCCTTTTGACCGATTAGAGATCAACAGCTCCTCTTCCTTACATTGACATATTTTCCGAATATCCCAATATTATGTACAGCCCTTCTAATTACTTGTCCAGATTCACTTCACCGTGTGTTGTGTTGTGATTTTTGGTTTTGTAGCCTATAGATCGACTCGAAAAATACAAAAAATATAGTTTTGGGTCCCCTTTATCGCAAAATTTTAATGTGATCATCACAGAAAATTATAGGCGTTGTCCTTGACCATACCTGGATCCTCAAGGGAAATTTCAAAGAATGAGCGCTATATTTCCCCCTCTATTGTGGCAATATGTTACTAAATAATATATTAATACGTAAGCTCCTGAAAATATGTACGTGTAACTCCCACAATTTAAAGGTGAAGCACTCCTCTTGGATATACTATCAACTTCAACTTGGATATACTATCAACATGCTTATTCTTTGGTCCGATCCCCTTCCCCACGCAAAAATTCAAAGCGTATGTTATATAATGATTTTTTTTTTCAAAAATAACAAAAAAAGCAAATATTAACCGACCTTTTTTGTGATAACCATTTTTGGGTTGGCAAAATTTGGTGAAGATATCCATAACTGTAGGTCTGTATCGTGATTATAATGCTGGATTATAAGACAGAAATATGTCCACAAACGTACCCATTATACATAATTCATTTTACATCTTCGGTATACTAAAGGCTTTAGTATACATAAAGGTGGAATTAGGACAAAATATTTCGAGGCGTTACAAACTTTTGGGGCTGCACTGTATATATATATATATACCCTGACAACATTTTGTTTAGGGTATGTAAACTGTTTACAGAGAGGGAGAGAGAGAAACAGTTATATTTGGAAAATTTATTTTTATAACTAGGAAAAAATCACAGAAATAATTTAAAATATTTTTATATATTTTATACAAATTGTAGTAAAAAAACAGTTTACAGAGAGAGAGAGAGAGAGAGAGAGAGAAAACAGTTATACTTGTAGCCCTGGAAATTTCTTTCTATGGAAAAAATCCGCAATATTCTGAAGACTATTTTTATATATTTTATCTGTAAACAATGCTCAGTGCTCTGAGGACTGTTTTTTTATAAAAAAAAAAACTCAGCAATCTGAGAAATTTTTTTCTATAGAAAAAAATCTTCAGTCCTTTGAGGATGGCTTTTTTATAAAAAAAAATCCTGAGTACTCTGAGGACTGTTTATTCTATAGACAAAAATTCCTCAGACCTGTTAATTACAAATGTTCAACTATGATTGAGATTAAAAAATAAATTTTTTATAATCGGTTTTTAATGTGCAAAATATTGCATTAGTCATCATCATAATCGTCATTCTATACGACGATTTCCCCCTCCCCCTTCACTTTCCCTTCGAATATTGTTTAAAAAATATCCACTTCCAAAAACTAAATATCATGAAACGTTTAATTTTTCGAGTTCGTTTATAACTTCATACCGAACGTTGGTTGTAAAGAAAGCTTTTAAAAACTACTCCTTCCCTGATTCGTATTCGGTTTCTCTTTGTCTTCGTCTGCTGGCCATTAATAACCAACAACGACAACTTTCTTCTGCATTTTTTGTTAACATCAACGCACTTTGCTGATGAGTCATTCGTTAACAATTCCACAATGACCGCCTAGTTTTAAAGGCAGCAACAAAAACGCAGATCTAAGGTCCGTCTCAATAGCTGTTTCATTAAGCTAACGAATAATATTAATTATCAAATGAGGTAGTTTGGAAGATATGAAGAAATATGTTCTTGCTGGTTTTAGCTACTTGCACGGTGACTAATGACTGTAGATTTGCATAGAGATTAGCCTGTAATCTTTAGAACAGGAAATATAATATTTTAGAAATAATATTTTAGATTTCACAATATAGGTCAAAGGCCTAAAAACAATGACAATTATTTTGTCATCATTGCAAAGAAATTTTAAACCTTCTTATCATCAGAGATGAAAGTTTTCTCTTCAAAATATTTCATAAGCATTTAGTTTTGTTAGAATTTAAATAATTTCCAATTTTTTGTCACTGCTTTACTTATTTATTTATTTTTTGAATTTTGCTTAACTTCATATTTGAAAATAATTTATTTAAACGTTTATGCTGATGATTGTATCATTTTTTGTTTTATCAACAAAATTTCAATTCCCGAAATGCAGTGTCATCATTCTTTTTTTTCAAAAAATGACACACATAATAGAAGATATCATTTGTTCTTCCTGTTTTGTCAAATTGTTTTCAAATAGACTTTTTCATTTAGCATTTCTTTTTGTTATACTTTCCAATTTAGAGAAAACCAATATGTTTGGGGTAATTTAGTTAAGAACTACCAAAACAAAAGATACTAACATTTCTTTTGAATATTGTCAAAATATTAAGGATAATAGTTTGCTACTCTAAATACACTATTTATTCTTGATGATATGAAGGCAAATTTTCAGTTTTGTATGTATTTGTATACGTACATATGTTTATATATTTTGCAACTGTGTGTGAGTGTCGTTTTTGTTTTCAGGGAACCCGCCCCCCATTCTCGATTTTATTTTTTCAAGATTATCAAAGGGCTGGTAATGCTTGTTAAGGTTTGTAACTTCGCACATATACATTTTTAAAGATTTAAAAGAGAAGAAAAATAATTTACAAAAAAAATTGTTATTGTTTTGTTCTTGTTTTTTTGTAATTAAAGGAAAGTCCTTATTTTTGATGGCGGGCATGATAACTCCTCACTGGAACATCGGAATCCGAAAATTCCAACGGTGTTAAAAAGAGTACATGTCTGACTCTCGTATAAACTAAGATTATTGACTTCGCTCTAAAATTAACAAAATGGCGGACCTTTGAAAAAGTATTTTTACACGCAGTAACACCCATAAGTATGTCATTAGAATAAAGACTGAGAATATAAAAATAGTCCTCATAGAACTCAGATATTTTTTATCCAGACACTACATAAGGTCTTGAAAAAATGTTGTTTAAAAAAATCATGCCAAAAAATCTAAGCCATATATAAGGTCTTTAAAAATATTGTTTAAAAAACCACGCCTTATAAAACTTCTTGCAAAGTATTGTTAAAAAATATACGACCTTGGAAAAATATTGTTTAAAAAATAGGTTTTGAAAAAAATTATTGTTTAAAAACACATGCTTGAAAAATATTAAAAAAATCCAAGCCTTTAATGGTCGTTGAAAAAAAAAATCTTTAAAAGAACATGCCATGTATTGGTCCTCGGTGGATTTTTTAAATATTATTTAAAAACTCCACGCCTTCTTGTATTGGTCCTTGAGTACATATTTCTTAAAAATCTTCGCCTTGTGTAGGTCTCTGAAAAAATATTCCTTAAAAAATTGAGCCTTGAATTTTTTTCTTTAAAAAAAACTATTATTTAAGAAATCACACACTACATCACTTTAACTCAACGCTGTTAATACAAAACACAATTTAAACATGTGTGCAACAGCAACAAGTTGCATGAAACGTTCATAAATATCCGCAGTTAGGCAGCCTTAGGCGTGGGGGAACCAAAATTAAAAGAACAACGTTATGGATGCTAAACAACCGTTAATCAAACCTGATGCTTAAACACAAACCAATACATTTTTAGTCGTTGATGTTGTGACGCCTGAATGTCTGGCAGCAACAGTAAACTTCGGCGGTTTAGAAATGGTACATATTCCGCAATTGGCATGCATATTTTAATAGCAGAAGAAGAAAAAACGAGGGCAAAAATAAACGTAAAGAGCCGTCCCGTGTACTTTGAACTATGGGGCGGCGATTGGATTTTCGCATTTTATGTTCACCTCGAAGGCAATGTTTATACGGATAAATGTTCCTCCTACAACCATTTAATGTAGAGAGAGAGAAGAAAACCACTTGTGGCCAGTCATTCTGCAGGATGGCAGAAATAAAAAAACATAACAACAACAACGCAAAAACTGTTAACAAGACCGCGATAATAAATTGCTTAAGAAATATGGGGGAAATAGAGGGAAAATTAAAAAAAAAAAACACTGAAATAAAATGTGTTTTTGAAAGAAAAACAAACCAAAAATAAAATGTCGAACAACATGAACGTGAAGAAATGTGGTTTAAACTGCAATAAATTTGTTACAAATAGACATGCCAAAAGCAAATTGCATTTCTTCTTGTTCTTCAAATGGCGAATGGGACGGCTTCAATCGTGTTCGACATTAAGACAAATGGTTTGGTTGACATTTTATTTTTTGTTCTCCAACAGATCGAGGTTAACCATCACCACCACTAATGGGAAATTGTATATTGGATTTGACCTAATCGGATTATAACTTAGATTGGATTAAGTCTAGTTCAGATGGTGGTAAAGGTGGTCTGAGGTTTGGTGGGAATTTAAATGTTAATTTCATGTGACTTACATGGATCTGCAAGGACATTCTTCGGGAAAAAAACCGTTGATGACTTACCTAAGAAGAGAAAAAAGAAATAATGAACGATTAGTATAGTTTTGAAATACTATTCCTTAAACACCACGCCTTATAGAAGGCCTTGAATATTCGTTAAAAAATTCACGCCATATAGTAGGTCTTGAAAAATTCCTTAAAAATCCACGCCTTTAAGAAGGCCTTGAAAAATATTCTTCAACAAATTTACGCCTTAAAGAAGGCCTTAAAAATATTCCTTAAAAATCTAGGCCTTATAATAGGTCTTGACAGGTTTTCATTTAACAAATCCACGGCTTGTAAGAGGACGTTACAAGAGATTTTTCGGCTGTGGTCAAATTCCGTTTAACGTGCTCTACTTTTGCCTAAGTATTTGTTCCGAGTTCTCTCCAACTTTTCTTAGATTTTCTTCCAGAAAAGTTATTTTTAAATTCTTTCTGAAATTCCGGTTAACCGATCTGTTAGGACATTTATCTATCTGTCCCCCTATTTGGGAACCACTTGTCGGAGGAATTTCTTTTTTTTAGATTTTTTCTGATAGAATTTTGATTTTCTTGTTTTGGAAGTATTTCTTGACTTCTGTACGTAATTTTTGGTATTTTCACACAGTTGTCTTGCCAAGCTGAATATATTTTCAGAATGTCTGGAATTACCCGACTTTATACAAGACTACACAAGTAATGAGAAGCTCTATAAAGATCAGTGGCTCTAAGTAAGCTCGTATATTTGGTAAGAAGCTATACGGACGTGCATATATTTTCGGAGAATCCCTTTAGAGTTCTTATATGTAGTGAGAAGTTCCATGGTGGTTCGTATGTAGTACGGAGCTCTGTGAAAGTCCATATAGACGGATATGAGTTCTATAATTGTTCATATTGGTGACGAAGAATTCTATAGAGGTTCGTATAGGCGATGAGAAGGTCTATAGACGTCAGGAAAGGTGGTCTATAGAGGTCGGTACAGGTGTTCCAGATATATACCTACATGTGTAGAGGTTCATTTATGCACCGATTATGAATCATGCATCAGACAATTTATTAACACTTAGTGCCTTCGCATATTATTGCCAGGAATGCAGCACGTTACCCACAGCTAATAACTGGCTGCAAAAAAAAAAAAAAAAAACCGGAAAAGACTCAAATAACTGTTATTTGCAATTTGACCTTCCGACAATAGAAACGGCAGCAGCAAAAATACCTAAAGCCAAAACATCAATGGAACAAAGAAACAGAAAAATGTTGGAAATTTTAACTGCCATATTTGGACATCTGTACAACAATTTGGCGAATCTTTAATCAAATACTTCGTGTGACCAGAAGCAGGTCTATAATATTGGGGTGTAACGAAAAAAATAAATTACAAACACATTTCTAAAAAGAGAAAAATTGTTAAGACTAGGTTTTCGTATATGTGGAGCTCTTTAGAGGTCCGAGTAGGTGTTGAGGAGTATAGGTGGTGATGAGCTATATCGAAGTACGTATAGGTGTTGAGGAGCTCTATAGAGGTGAAAATAGGTGTTGAGGAGCTCTAAAGAGGTTTGATTTGGTGTTGAGGAGCTTTATAGAGATCCCTATAGGTGTTGAGGAGCTCTATAGAGGTCTGTATAGGTTTGTGGAACTCTATAGAAGTCCGTATAGGTACTGAGGAGCTATATAGAGGTCGGTATAGGTGTTGAGGAGCTCCATAGAGGTCCGTACAGGTGTTGATAAGCCCTATAGAGGTCCGTATAGGTGTTGAGGAGCTTAATAGAGGTTCTAGCGGGTGTTGAGAAGCTCATAGAGGTCTGTATAGGTACTGAGGAGCTTTATAGAGGTCTGTATAGATGGTGAGGACCTTAAGAACGAATAATGAAAAGTATTAACCTCAATTTCATATCGGAACACCCTAATGCAAAAAGACCCAAAATAACATCTGCATTGTTATCCATCTTATGTTGTGTCTCGTTGCTGTTGTTCATGTTGTGGTATTGGTTTAAAGTATTGGCGCTCAAAGCCAAGTTTACATTGTGAGGGACCCGGTGAGTGTTATTGTGTTTATATGTAGTGTATACGAGTATAGGCAGCTGGGTATGATATTTGGAAAAAACACAATATTGTGTTAACCTACATTTAGCTCCCTTTTTTCTTTTGGTTCGGAGTGACAACCACTACTCTTCTTTTACATTACTTCAGAGTAAGGAGATGAATAGTTAGTTGTTTGGTGGCTATGGATACATGAGGGTAAGATGGATGGATGGATAGACGTATGAACTTATAGAACAGCAGTACTGTATGTGGTGTGTTGTGGTTTCAAATCGTTTCTGTTTTCATTGTTCACTTCTATTTTTTCTGAGTTTGTGGCTGGTGCCGTTGATGCTCATTTTTGTCTTCTTCTTTAAGTAGTGTTCTGTTAATGTTGCTGTTTGGTTAATTTTGCTCTACTGCTGTTGCTACATTCGCTGTTTATTCGTAAACAATAAGCAATAAGTTTTAAAGTACCTTAACAAAGAATCCGAAACAAGTTTTGAAAAAAAAAAACAGAAATAACAAACCACAAGAGTCGCCACAATAAACCGGAGAAAGAGAGTGCGTATCGGGACTGATGCCACCATGTAAGAGGTATTGTTATAATGTTCAAAATGGTCGATTTTCTTTAGAGGAGAACAATAGTGGCCTATTGTTGCACTACACAAGAGATATATCTACAATTGGTAAGGGATATTTCTTGGCAGGTACTGGTAATTTTGCCATTCGGAAAACGAGCTTATTGGGACCAATATACTTCTATGCAGAAACTTTCCGACCCTATATGGCCTTTTTTGAAATATAATGACCTATATTAACCTCTATTGCCCTGTATAAGCTCCTATAGAGCTTCAGTGGACCTAAATAGATTTTTTGACAAACTATTCGGACTTACTCATAATTTTAAGTACCCTAAATATATACCTATATATTTTCGTAAAACCTCCATCGAGATCACTAGGTTATTTTAAATATATGTTGTGATATCCAAAGACGATCTCAGGAAAACTTCAGATTCAAGATTTTTTCATATACTTAAACTATCATATAAGGACATATAGAGAAGTGAGTATGAGGTCCAAAGAGCTCTAAATGTATTGATGAGGTATATATAGGTGATGGGAAGTTCCATTGAAGCACGCTTAGGAGCACATAAGCCTCATAGAAGTCCATATATGTGATAAAAGAAGCTTCATGTATATTTTGAGGTTATGGACAAATTTATAGAGGTCCTTACAGGTTAAATCAGGTGGAAAAAGCTGCATATAAAGGTCAGTATAGGTGGTGAGGAGCTCTATAGAGGTCTGTATAATTGGCATGGAGGTCTATAATATTCTGAATAGGTAATGAGGAAGTCTGTGTAGGTGGTGAGGAGCTCTATAGAGGTCAGTATGGTTGGTGGAGAGTTCTATAGAGGTCTGTATAGGTTGTGAAGATCTCTATAGAGGCCTGTATAAGTGGCGTGGAGGTCTGTGGAGTTCTGAATAGGTGGTGAGGAGGTCTGAGTAGTTGGTAAAGAGCTCTATAGAGGTCTGTATGGTTGGTGAGGAGCACCATAGAGGTCTGTATAAGTGGCATGGAGCTCTATAGAGGTCTGTATAGGTGGTGAGGAGCACTATGGAAGTCGGTAAAAGTGACATGGAGGTCTATAGAGTTCTGAATAGGTGGTGAGGAGGTCTATATAGGTCAGTATGGTTGGTGGAGAGTTCTATAGAGGTCTGTATAGGTTGTGAAGATCTCTATAGAGGCCTGTATAAGTGGCGTGGAGGTCTGTGGAGTTCTGAATAGGTGGTGAGGAGGTCTGAGTAGTTGGTAAGGAGCTCTATAGAGGTCTGTATGGTTGGTGAGGAGCACCATAGAGGTCTGTATAAGTGGCATGGAGCTCTATAGAGGTCTGTATAGGTGGTGAGGAGCACTATGGAAGTCGGTAAAAGTGACATGGAGGTCTATAGAGTTCTGAATAGGTGGTGAGGAGGTCTATATAGGTGGTGAGGAGCTTTATAGAGGTCTGTATAGGTGGTGAAGAGCTCTATAGATGGTGAGTAGGTCTGTATAAGTGGAATGGATGTCTGCAGAGTTCTGAATAGATGGTGAGGAACTCAATAAAGATCCGTATTTGTGGTGAGGAGGTCTGTATAGGTGAGGAGGACCACTACAGAGTTCTGTATATCTTGTGAGGAGCTCTGTAGAGGTATGTGTAGGTGGTGAGGCGCTCTATAGAGATCAGGGATGGAAAATTTAAAATGTGAAAAGGTACCAAAAGAGTACTTTTCTCAAGAAAATAAAAAACAAACATTTTATTCAGTTTCATAAAGATCGATTTTCAGGATATCATCACTTAATCTATCTTTCTGATGGTAATAATATGAGAATTCTTGTTTCTTTCGATTGCATTTGAATATGTATTCTATTGACTAATTTTAATTTCACTACCTCTTTCTCGAAAGCCAATATACCCCAAAATAACATGAATTTCAGTTCCAAAGTGAATGTAATCAATTTACCTACCTCAGGAGATAGCACAGAGTATGCCAAATTGAATATCTGAGAAACTTATCCGGTTAAAAAAGATTGGAACCGATAAATTAATTAAATGTTTGTAATTTCAATCATAACTGAACAGTTATCTGTCGTAAACCTATTCATTTTTCAAGAGAAATATTGCAAACACATCAATATCTTTATCTGCAATACCTTTGCCGGTCAAATTAATAAAAAAATTCTAGTCCAAAAAAATATATATATCATGGTGTAATGAAGGATTGGAATGGTACTGAAATGGTCACGGGGGTACTACGGTACTTTTTTGGGTAAAAAAGTACTGAAAAAAGTACTATTGTACTGAATTTTCCATCCCTGATAGAGATCCGTATTGGTTGTTATGGGCTGTATAGAGGACTGTGTATGTACCTAAAATCGACCTAAGGTCTCTGTATAAATTCATGTAGATGATGAGAAGTTCTAAAGAGCTCTGTCTAGCTCTATAGAGTTTCGCCTAAGTGGTGTGAAACAGTATTGAGTTCGGTATAGGTAGGAGACAATCTAATGAGGTCCCTAAGTGATAAAAAGGTCTTTAGAGGTAGCCTATATAGGCTTGTATAGTTGGCATAGTGTTCCTTATAGACGACATTTGTTGAGGTGTGTATAAGCGATTGGGAGCTATGTACAGGTTCTTATAGGCAATGAGAGGTTTTATACAGGTCTATATGGGTACTGAACAACCTTTTCAGGCCATTTTTAAATCAATTTACTTTTTATCCTGGAAAAAGTTATTTCCAAATGATTTCACCAAATTTGTTCCTCACTTCAAAAGGCTCATGCTTCATTTTCAGGCCTTTTAAGATTTCAAGTGTAACATAAACAATTTTCAATTGGCCAAGAGTGGGCGATAGATGGTGTATGACACCTCCTCCGCCTCAGTTTACAGACACATGTATAGCTTCTGCACTTTGGCATCTGTGCAGCAAAGAATATGAGCTGTAAAATAAAATCTCCCCAAATGTCTGTTAACTTGTTTGTCAGAGGAACTAACAGAAAAGCAAAGAGAACTATCAATGGTAGAAATGTGAACCATATTTGGTAACTTGTAGCAGGCGGGCAAAATAGGGAATCATGCAGACAATGTTAGTGGAGGATAAGAAGTAATAAACAATCCACAAAATGTGGCAAGTACGAATAAAAAAACAACATAAGAGTATATGGTTCCCCTTTTTGTGATTTTGGAAAAGTTCGACTTTGTAAATCATTGTGAAGCAGCAACAACAACTGAAATCAGCCTGAAACTTGTTTGACTTCTTTATAATCATGGAAATGTTCATTGTTTTATTCACAAAAAGAAATTCAAGTGTAATGGACAGAGATGGCCCGTCAGAAACAGTGACGTAAATGACATACATTTCCGACGTATAATACATACGTCAGAAACGTCGGAAACCTACCCAAATCCATTAGGTTTTTGACAAAATAGTTATTTCCATTAATCAATTTGGAAATTATGCATGCTTTACTCAAATCCATATAAAATTTCAAAATTTTCTTCTCGAAAAAATTTAACATTTTTTATCAGTTCTAGTAAGGAATAGTCAGATATATGTAAAAATAATATATATTCTAGTAAATAACTGTGTATGCTGATAATATTGATATAAATGACGTTTACTACGTTTATTACATTTTATACAGGTATATGACCTTTTCGACGTTTACACCTTTTTGACAGTCGAAAACCTACAAATTCGTCACACGGACCATCCCTGGTAATGGAGGGTTGCATTATTGTTGTTGCTGGTTTGAAGGCATTGCATGTTCCTGGTTGTAATGCAGGGGAATTATGACAAATATAGACGGCAACATGAAAAACCTGGGTGTCAATTTTTTTTAATTTCCTCTGTAGGCTAGTTAACATGTAAAGTACATTGGAGACCCGACCAAGAGGCGTAACGCCATCAACATCTGATGGTTGATGCATGGTAAATTCATTGTTCACTGCATAACCTTACCTTTTCAAACATTTTTAAAAAGCATTTTGTTTTCATTTTTTTAAGAGATTTTGTTTTTTTTTTAGTTTGATAAATTGTTACAACATTTTAATTGTTTGTGTGAATGTAATAAACAAATATACACAATCGACAATACAATGGTATTATGCTATGGTATTATGCCATGGTGTTAGAGGTACCTGTGAGGTTTTTCGATTGGTGGCCTAGGGGTGTGCATTTTGTAGAGATTTTTGGCTTCTTGGGTAATTAGGAAAGTAACAAATATTTAGTGGATATCGAAACAACATGTTAGTTGATTCAGATATCGAGTAAAACATAAACCAAATAAGTCATAAAGGATTTTTTTTGAAATTTTACAATGCACATGGTCTTTCGATGAGTGCGATCAATCAGGAATAAGTACAGGAAAATGGTATAGATACCAGTAGACGAGAGACCTACTCAGGCGGTAAGAAACTTTATACCATAATAAAGTCAATGTGGAGTTCTATAGAGATCTACATATGTAGTGAGAAACTGATGACCTCCACAGATATCCGAAGGAAATGATGAGGCATATACCGGCTCTATAGAGGTCTATATATGTGGTGAGGAGCTCTATATGACAAAGATAAGTTGTATTGAAGCCTCTCTAATTAGTAAACAAATTTTTAGAGGCCCTTATATACAGTGTGGAGGTCCATCGAAGTCAGTGTGGTTTTCCTATGGCTACAAAGAGGTCCTCATACGTGGGTATGAGTATTTAGAGACCCGTAAAGGTAATGCAGTTCTATTGTAGAGCAATATGGACGTTCGAATCAGTTTTGTAGAACCCACCTATAGTTTATGAGGATGTCCTTATGGTAGTAGTTTCTTTAGGGCGATATAGGTGTCCGTATACGGTTTGAAGAGACTTCCGATAACTTATGAGGAAATCTTTAAGAGTCCAGTTCTGATAATACACGGGTCTACATATGTAGGGCGTATATCTAAATATATTTCGTTAAGTCGTGAGGAGCCCAATAGGCTTTTGAGCGATTCAGAGGCTCGCGCAAGTATTTTAGAAGAGTGTGAAGCTTGACAGATGTTCTTAAAGTTATTGTGCAGTTTTGCAAATAACGGATGGGCCTACAGAAATATGCCTGCGCACGTACTGAGGATATCATAGATATAATTATAGACACTGGGAAGCTAGCTTGATGTCCGAATATATACTGAAAATGTTAATAAGGTCTGCAATGTTAGAAAGAGTTCTACTGAGATCTGTAGATACATTCTGGAGCTATAAAGAGGTAGGTATAGGTAATTAGGAGTCGTATTGAGGTCAGTAGAAATGCTAATGACCTCTATACACAGGCTTGGATCATGGAGGATCATTTCTTTCGTAGCGCTTCAGTGATCCATATTTTTACTGAGAAGTTCTAGGAAGTTGTGTATCGGTACTGAAAACTCTATAAAGGTCGGCATAGATTTTAAGAAGCTCTATAAATGTCGAAGTATATCCAGAGTCTATGATAGGTATAATAGAAGTACTGATTTTTTTGGGATACCGAGAACCCTGAAAGGTCACTGAAACCCCAATAGAAAGCCAATGCGCTCTTATATGAAGCTGTATACAGATCCCTATTGGTTCTGAAGAGATAAGTTTAGGTGATCGGTATATGTGGTGTGAATCTGTATAGTTGTATTTATAGATGAAGAAAATTATACCACAGACAGAAAGAGAACGACAACTAAAATCCCTCTGTTTTCCCCCCAAACCATAATTCAGCTAACAAAGTTAAACTGAAAATTCAATTGCCGTTTACAATGTTAGGTTGCATGTTTTCATGTCGATACTGCAATTTATTTGTCTTTGGCTGGGGGTCGTATGAAAAAAAAACTTGTGCAGCATGGATGTGCTACACTACAATTTGCTACAAGGGTGATAGGAGGAGAAGAACACGTTCATGTTGCAACAACGAAAAATGCCAACACAATTTTCAAGTCAAATATAAATACAGGGAAAAATTTTTTTCTGTTTAGAGGTTGTGAAATGAAAATCTGCACAATATGGTGAAAGGACTTTTTTTCCAGCTCATGGTTAAGATATTTTTGTGAAGATACAAATTCCAGTAGATATTGTTTGGGAAATGTTGGGGGAACTTGATTCGAACTGGTTTATTGCCAAATTTAGATCAAGTCAATAGTGCTGGTATGGCGTTGAGTTTTTTTCTGTAAATATTTGTTACGATTGTCTTGAAATTAAATGGTGTGTTAAATTAAGAATAACGGTAAACAAAGGCTTCCAAGTGATTTTCTACGAAAAGGAGGGACAGTGAATACACAATTTCATCATGGAATATCATATAACAATTATTAAAGAAGACCTTGAAATAGTAGGCCTTGAAAAATATTCTTTAGAAAATCCACGCCTAGTAGTAGGCCTGGAAAAAGATTCTTTAGAAATTTAGCGCCTGGAAAATCCGCCCTAATAGAATACCCTAAAAATATTCTTAAACAAAATCCAAGTCGTAATGTAGGACTTGAAAAAATATTCTTCAAGAAAGCCTTCGTTGGTCTTTGAGAGGAAATCTTTGAAAAATCCACACATTCACAGTAATTTCCGACAAATTAAATATACAATGAGAAATGATTTCAAGGAATAATATTCTAGCTGAAATTATTTCCTGCGAACAATAAATTTGCTCTAGAATATCTATAATCCCACAAAAGTTTCTATGGAGACCATTTTTTTTTAAGCAACAATGATAACCTAAAGAGGGCATTTTAATGTTCATTGGTATTGTTCCTTTGAGTGAAATGAAACGAACAATATTCATTATAAATTCTGCCAGATTTCACACTTAGCTGCTTCAGTGTTCAGATTGTTGCCGGTAACAGCAAAGAACACATCAAATATTATTTTATTGGAAAAAATTACAAAAACAAAGCTCACATTAAATCCCTACAATATAAGAACAGTATTGGCAAAAAAGGTGGTGAGGAAGACCACTATCTCCTTAACCAAAGATAAATCCAAGACACGGAAGAGGGAACGCATGGTTGCTTAAAATAAAACAAATTCACAGCTGCAGTCCTCAGACGGACAGACAGCAAGCCAGTCACTTCTAGGATAAATCGAATGTACAGAGTACACACTTATTGCACGCAAAGTGCTGGGAATTATTACCATCCATTACCGAGGCCATGGAATATAAAAATGAATACTCCATCCCATAGGCAAACAGCCAGCCGGCGAACACACATCGTCGATGCAAAATATTGTGAGAGTGTGAAATTGGTAGCAGATGCCTTTAGACAACTGGCTATGATGCACTGGTCCATGGTGTGAGGTTATAGCCTGTAAGAAGTAAGCAAAGAAAGAAAGAAAAAACAGACAAGCTTTTATCCAAGGGTAAATCTCGTTGCATGGTTCAGTGAATGACAGTCTTAATTACAAAACAGGAGCACACATATCCCATGAAAGAAAATTGAGGGAAATGCAAGAAGAAGAGGAAACAAAAAACAAAGGAACAAGAAGAAAAATCAAGCTGTTGATGCCACCATTTCCATAAGAGATTTTTTTTGCGAAAGCAATACCATACTCTCACAGCCCATTCATTCAACCATTCATCCACATCTTTGTTTAATGCCAGGAAAAACAATCTTGAACACTTTTTTGTTACCTTTATTTCCCATCCCCTTCTCGACGTGGAGTCATGATTTTCCAGGTCTTGTCTATTACCGGTTCGAATAACCTTTTATCTGTTTGCATATTTCGAGATTGCGATTTTATGGAACAACACCGACAGACAGACCTGTGAGGGGAAATTATGTTTATTAATGTGAAGATGTTTCACAGAGCATCAAATCAAAATTGCGAACAATTAATTATTATTAAATTGTTATGGTAGGGAAAAAGCAACAATAAAATTAGGGTTTCAGGTTAGAAGTGCTAAAAACCTAATTGCAGATGTAATTGTTGGAGAAAAGTAGACCAATATCAAGGAATGCGTGAATAATGGGTAACAGTGGCGTTGAATGCCTTTTTCAGGTGAAACACACATTACCTAACCCGTTTCCAACTTTGGATTTTAAAAGAATATTCTTGGAAGGGCTACTATAAGGCATGGATTGTTTTGGAAGGCCTATTTAAGGCGTGGATTTTTTAAAGAATATTTATCGATGGCCTACTCTAAGGCTTGGGTTTTTTTGGAAGGCCTATTTTAAGTCTTGGATTTTTTAAAGAATATTTATCGATGGCCTACTCTAAGGCTTGGGTTTTTTTGGAAGGCCTATTTTAAGTCGTGGATTTTTTAAAGAATATTTATCGATGACCTACTAAAAGGCGTGTTTTTTTTTTTTTTTTTTTGAGGGCCTATTTTAAGTCTTGGTTTTTTTAAAGAATATTTATCAATGGCCTACTCTAAGGCGTGTATTTTTTTTGTGTTGGAAAGCCTATTTTAAAGAATATTTATCGATGGCCTACTCTAAGGCGTGGGTTTTTTTGGAAGGCCTATTGTAAGGCGTGGAATTTTTAAAGAATATTTATCGATGGCCTATTATAAGGCGTGGATTTTTAAAGAAGGCAAAGGCCTGTTATAAGGCCAATGCCTATTATAAGGCGTGGATTTTTTAAAGAAGGCCAAGGCCTATTAAAGGTCCAATGCCTATTATAAGGCGTGGATTTTTTAAAACATCTCTTTCAAGGCCTACTATAAAGCGTGGATTTAAAAAAAAAAAATCTTTCAAGGCCTACTATAGGCTTGGATTTTTTAAAGAATATTTTTCCAATGCCTACAATGAGGCGTGGATTTTTTAAAGAATATTTTCCAAGGCTTACAATGAGGCGTGGATTATTTTAAAGAATATTTTTCCAAGGCCTACAATGAGGCGTGGATTTTTTTAAAGAATATTTTTCCAAGGCCTACAATGAAGCGTGGATTTTTTTAAAGAATATTTTTTCAAGGCCTACAACGAGGCGTGGATTTTTTTAAAGAATACTTTCCAAGGCCTACATCGAGGCGTGGATTTTTTTAAAGAATATTTTCCAAGGCCTACATCGAGGCGTGGATTTTTTTAAAGAATATTTTCCAAGGCCTACATCGAGGCGTGGATTTTTTTAAAGAATATTTTTCCAAGACCTACAACGAGGCGTGGATTTTTTTAAAGAATATTTTTCCAAGGCCTACAACGAGGCGTGGATTTTTTTAAATAACATTTTTCCAAGGAATACAATGAGGCGTGGATTCATATTTTTCCAAGGCTTACAACGAGGCGTGGATTTTTTTAAAGAATTAGGCGTGGATTTTTTTAAAGAATATTTTTCCAACCTAACCCGTTTCCAACTTTGGATTTTAAAAGAATATTCTTGGAAGGGCTACTATAAGGCATGGATTGTTTTGGAAGGCCTATTTAAGGCGTGGATTTTTTAAAGAATATTTATCGATGGCCTACTCTAAGGCTTGGGTTTTTTTGGAAGGCCTATTTTAAGTCTTGGATTTTTTAAAGAATATTTATCGATGGCCTACTCTAAGGCTTGGGTTTTTTTGGAAGGCCTATTTTAAGTCGTGGATTTTTTAAAGAATATTTATCGATGACCTACTAAAAGGCGTGTTTTTTTTTTTTTTTTTTTTTTGAGGGCCTATTTTAAGTCTTGGTTTTTTTAAAGAATATTTATCAATGGCCTACTCTAAGGCGTGTATTTTTTTTGTGTTGGAAAGCCTATTTTAAAGAATATTTATCGATGGCCTACTCTAAGGCGTGGGTTTTTTTGGAAGGCCTATTGTAAGGCGTGGAATTTTTAAAGAATATTTATCGATGGCCTATTATAAGGCGTGGATTTTTAAAGAAGGCAAAGGCCTGTTATAAGGCCAATGCCTATTATAAGGCGTGGATTTTTAAAGAAGGCAAAGGCCTGTTATAAGGCCAATGCCTATTATAAGGCGTGGATTTTTAAAAAATCTCTTTCAAGGCCTTTTATAATACCAATGCCTATTTTAAGGCGTGGATTTTTAAAAAATCTCTTTCAAGACCTTTTATAAGGCCAATGCCTATTATAAGGCGTGGATTTTTAAAGAAGGCCAAGGCCTATTAAGGGTCCAATGCCTATTATAAGGCGTGGATTTTTTAAAGAAGGCCAAGGCCTATTAAAGGTCCAATGCCTATTATAAGGCGTGGATTTTTTAAAACATCTCTTTCAAGGCCTACTATAAAGCGTGGATTTAAAAAAAAAAAATCTTTCACCATTTGGCCTACTATAGGCTTGGATTTTTTAAAGAATATTTTTCCAATGCCTACAATGAGGCGTGGATTTTTTAAAGAATATTTTCCAAGGCCTACAATGAGGCGTGGATTATTTTAAAGAATATTTTTCCAAGGCCTACAATGAGGCGTGGATTTTTTTAAAGAATATTTTTCCAAGGCCTACAATGAAGCGTGGATTTTTTTAAAGAATATTTTTTCAAGGCCTACAACGAGGCGTGGATTTTTTTAAAGAATACTTTCCAAGGCCTACATCGAGGCGTGGATTTTTTTAAAGAATATTTTCCAAGGCCTACATCGAGGCGTGGATTTTTTTAAAAAATATTCTTTTAAGGCTCTGAACGAGGCGTAGATTTTTTTAAATAATATTTTTCAAAGAACCTTCAAGGCTTAGATGTTTTAAAGAATATTTTTCCAAGGCCTACAACGAGGCGTGGATTTTTTTAAATAACATTTTTCCAAGGAATACAATGAGGCGTGGATTCATATTTTTCCAAGGCTTACAACGAGGCGTGGATTTTTTTAAAGAATTAGGCGTGGATTTTTTTAAAGAATATTTTTCCAACCTAACCCGTTTCCAACTTTGGATTTTAAAAGAATATTCTTGGAAGGGCTACTATAAGGCATGGATTGTTTTGGAAGGCCTATTTAAGGCGTGGATTTTTTAAAGAATATTTATCGATGGCCTACTCTAAGGCTTGGGTTTTTTTGGAAGGCCTATTTTAAGTCTTGGATTTTTTAAAGAATATTTATCGATGGCCTACTCTAAGGCTTGGGTTTTTTTGGAAGGCCTATTTTAAGTCGTGGATTTTTTAAAGAATATTTATCGATGACCTACTAAAAGGCGTGTTTTTTTTTTTTTTTTTTTTTTGTGGGCCTATTTTAAGTCTTGGTTTTTTTAAAGAATATTTATCAATGGCCTACTCTAAGGCGTGTATTTTTTTTTGTGTTGGAAAGCCTATTTTAAAGAATATTTATCGATGGCCTACTCTAAGGCGTGGGTTTTTTTGGAAGGCCTATTGTAAGGCGTGGAATTTTTAAAGAATATTTATCGATGGCCTATTATAAGGCGTGGATTTTTAAAGAAGGCAAAGGCCTGTTATAAGGCCAATGCCTATTATAAGGCGTGGATTTTTAAAGAAGGCAAAGGCCTGTTATAAGGCCAATGCCTATTATAAGGCGTGGATTTTTAAAAAATCTCTTTCAAGGCCTTTTATAATACCAATGCCTATTTTAAGGCGTGGATTTTTAAAAAATCTCTTTCAAGACCTTTTATAAGGCCAATGCCTATTATAAGGCGTGGATTTTTAAAGAAGGCCAAGGCCTATTAAGGGTCCAATGCCTATTATAAGGCGTGGATTTTTTAAAGAAGGCCAAGGCCTATTAAAGGTCCAATGCCTATTATAAGGCGTGGATTTTTTAAAACATCTCTTTCAAGGCCTACTATAAAGCGTGGATTTAAAAAAAAAATCTTTCAAGGCCTACTATAGGCTTGGATTTTTTAAAGAATATTTTTCCAATGCCTACAATGAGGCGTGGATTTTTTAAAGAATATTTTCCAAGGCTTACAATGAGGCGTGGATTATTTTAAAGAATATTTTTCCAAGGCCTACAATGAGGCGTGGATTTTTTTAAAGAATATTTTTCCAAGGCCTACAATGAAGCGTGGATTTTTTTAAAGAATATTTTTTCAAGGCCTACAACGAGGCGTGGATTTTTTTAAAGAATACTTTCCAAGGCCTACATCGAGGCGTGGATTTTTTTAAAGAATATTTTCCAAGGCCTACATCGAGGCGTGGATTTTTTTAAAGAATATTTTCCAAGGCCTACATCGAGGCGTGGATTTTTTTAAAGAATATTTTTCCAAGACCTACAACGAGGCGTGGATTTTTTTAAAGAATATTTTTCCAAGGCCTACAACGAGGCGTGGATTTTTTTAAATAACATTTTTCCAAGGAATACAATGAGGCGTGGATTCATATTTTTCCAAGGCTTACAACGAGGCGTGGATTTTTTTAAAGAATTAGGCGTGGATTTTTTTAAAGAATATTTTTCCAAGGCCTACAACGAGGAGTGGATTTTTTTACGAATATTTTTCCAAGGCCTACAACGAGGCGTGGATTTTTTTAACGAATATTTTTCCAAGGCCTACAATGAGGCGTGGATTTTTTAAAGAATATTTTTTCAAGGCCTACCATAAGGCGTGGATTTTTTTAAAGAATATTTTTTCAAGGCCTACCATAAGGCGTGGATTTTTTTAAAGAATATTTTTTCATAAAGCGTCTATTTTTTTAAAGAATATTTTTTCATAAAGCGTCGATTTTTTTAAAGAATTTTTTTTCAAGGCCTAGCATAAGGTGTGTATTTTTTAAAGAATATTTTTTCAATGCCAACCATAAGGCGTGGATTTTTTAAAGAATATTTTTTCAAGGCCTACCATAAGGCGTAGATTTTTTTAAAGAATATTTTTTCATAAGGCGTGAATTTTTTTAAAGAATATTTTTTCATAAGGCGTGAATTTTTTTAAAGTATATTTTTCATAAGGCGTGAATTTTTTAAAAACCCTCATAAGGCGTGAATTTTTTAGAAGAATATTTTTTCATAAGGCGTGAATTTTTTTAAAGAATATTTTTTCATAAGGCGTGAATTTTTTTAAAGAATATTTTTTCAAGGCCTACCATAAGGCGTAGATTTTTTAAAGAATATTTTTTCATAAGGCCTACTTCAAGGCGTTGGCTTTTCAAGAATATATTTTCAAGGCCTACTTCAAGGCTTAGGGTTTTTTTGTTAAACAAGGCGCTCCAGATTAATTTTGATAATGATATTTCCCCAAACAACCCTCGTACCTTTCACATTTGTCTGCAAATTAAATTAACCTAAGCGGAGAGCATTAATATTAAATATTTCCTTTTCTATCCAAACAACGATTTTTCCCAACAGACGCCTGAGTTATAAAACTTTAGTCATCTTTCATTAAGTGTAAACTAAACCGGTGATAGTTTATGATGGTGAAATGGGCAGTGTGAAGATGGTGTGATGTGTCATGGAAAGCAAGGGAAACATTAAGAGCATTGCTTCATTATATTGTTAGTCAAAGCAGCCATCCGTGCCGGCATGCTATGGCCCGGCATTTGTACTTTTTTTTGCTCCAAATTTCTGCTTTGGCTAAGTTGCTGCACGAGTCAACTGGAACATTACTGGAAAAAAAGTTTTTTTTTCCTCCCGATGTTGTCCTTGTGATCGTTTTGCCGCTGCTGGTGGATGTTGGGAATGACTTTGTACAATGCGCTTTCATTCTTTCACTTTTATAGCGCTCTTTTTCGCAGGATAACCAGTTAGTTGGGTATTTCCTTCTGGATTTCTTGAATTTCCCCTTTTCTCCCGCCACTAACTCCATAGTATTCCTGGCAACATGTTTTTTTATTTTTATTTTTTTGCAAAAACTACTGCATAGAATATTTTCCTGTTCTGGTGTCTTTTCTCTATAACCATCGTTGTCATCATCATTAACCATTCCCATCATCATCTATTCTTTTAATTCTCCTGCAAGTAAGCCTGTCAAGTGAATAGGTAAGCCTCCATAATTGGTATAAACAATGCACCATTTAGGGCATAATTCCTATTTGAAACAAGTTGAAATTGTTTTTAAAACAGAATTGAAAAAAAAAATGTTTAAAGAAGGAGTAAATTCCCAGAACTCTTGTATTTACTTGCAAAGATTCCATTTCCACTTTCCCCTCACCGCCATTTAACATTTTTCATTTGTATAAAATATTTTTCTTGTTTTTGTTCTGTCTCAGACATTGGTATGAGTTAAGATGGTTGGCTGGTTGGTTCATTTACACTCTATGACTTGTGATGCGCATACAATATTTTTTACTCTAGAGGGACTTAACCCTCAACAGCCGACAATTTGTGTGTAATAGCAGTTGGGCTGAAGAGCCGAAGGGTAGTGGAAGAGATAGGTGGTTGTCTGCTAAGGTAGTAGCTCCTCTATACCTCAGGGACAACTGTGAAATATGTTTTTTGTATTTAATAGTCATCAAGTATTTACTAATTTGCATTATCTACTTAAACCTAAGGGGAAATTACTGCAATTTTCTTTTCTCTGTGACAATAAGCCAAGTGTATTAAATGTTCAACAACAACCTTTTTTATTTATGTATTTTAAACTTTAAAAATATGTAGCAGAGGATGATTTCATGTATAAAGACAATGACATGCTAAATAATGAGTTTGGGTTTATGGGCTTAGCAGATTGTTCGCAAAAACTGGGTGAAACTGAGGATGAAAATCGAAACGAGGCTGCAAGTTCGGTGGAACTGAAATTGATTTTCCAGGCCTCCAGGTCAGTTGGACGGAGGCAGATTTTTTTTCTACAGGAAAATCTGCTGAAGCTCAGTGAAAGATTCCAGCTCAGAGGAAGTGAGGCTGAATTTCTTTCTTTTAAAACATGCTCCAAATCTGTGAAGATGAGAATCCTTCATGAAAGAACGAACCCTATTGGTTAAAACCGGGCCAGATTTGAATATAGCTCCCATATATATTTTCGTCTGATTTTATGTAAATGGTGTACCAAAGCTCCTATATTTCTTTCGATTTGCACGAAATTTGGCACAGCGTACCGAATTGCTAAATTTTGTGGAAGTCGGTTCTGATTTAGATATAGCTCTCATATATATTTTAGTCCGATTTAATATAAATGATGAACCAAAGTAAAAAAATTGAAACCAAAGTCTTTCGATTGGTACGAAATTTGGTATAGCGCACTGAATTAAGTCTAGAATGATGTGTGTTAGGAGTCGTGAAAATCGGTGCAGTTTCAGATGTAGGTAGCTCCCATTTATATTTTCGTCCGATTTAAGTACTTTAGTGCACCTAAATTATGTCTTTCGTTAAAATGCATGTCAATATTCTTTCGAAAAGGCGACGTCTGTTAAGAGAATATGTAGAATATACCCAAAGTCGGCCCAGTCCGACTTTACTGCTTTCCTTACTGGTTTGTCTATGGAGCCCCTTTAGACGGTCTTCTTTCTTGAAGGTATTCTTTCAGTAGGATAGTTATTCCAAATCCTTTGTTTATAGAAACTCACCAAACGTTCTTATGTCTATAGGAGCTTTCTGAAAAATCTTCTGATTACAGAAGACCACCAGAAAATGTTTTATTATGCAAGTCCTTCAGGAGTTTTCTTAAAGATGTATATTCATATTGAAAAATATATTTGTTTATGTGTTTGGTAAAATAAATGACACAATAAAATAAACGCAAATGACCAGATCCAGGGATACACATAAACACCCTCATTGTGTTATGGTACTAATAAAAATCATCTACATCTGACAAAAAATGTTATTTTCTGTTAATGAGGGATGTAATAATCAACAGCTATTAAAATTCCCTTTTATACAACCATCATCCAGCAGTGGGAGTAGGAGCAGCAGAAGATTAGGTACTATGATCTTAGAAAATAAATCCATATAAGACAAACAAGGTACAGTAACAAGAAAGACAAGACACCAAAAATATTAAATCATCCATTGTCATCATCATCCTAGAGTTTACATGAAGTCTGTCAGTTAACCTTCAGATTTGTAAAGACAGCAACAACCGACAACAGCGACAAATAAGACAACCTTAACACACACAGACACACACCAAACCAAAAGTGGAGGTAGAGGAGCACAAACGGAATATATCAGTGATACAAAAAATAGCAAAGGATAACATTTGAAGGGACCGAACGAACAACAACATGTTTCCTGTTTAACAATTAAATCAGAGGAAAATCTACCTTCGGATGATTTTAATATTCATTCGGAAAGTTATCTATGACCACAGGCTCTTCTGAATATCTTCTACAAACATTTGAAGATCACCTATAGACTGATGACCTCCTGAAGGACATATACCAATATTTTATATGATTACTAGACCTCGGATTTTGCATATTTGCATATTTTTTAATAATGAAGATATCGAAATTCTGATTGGACACAAATTCGTTTCAAAGGATTTAGAATTATTTGAAGGGTTCATATTTTTTAATTTTTTGCATATTTGCATATTTTGCATATGCACGAGATATGCAAAAAATATGCAAAATATGCAAAAAATATGCAAAATATGCAAAAAATATGCAAAATATGCAAAATATATGCAAAATATGCTAGGTCGATATGCAAAAATATGCAAAATATAGGCAAAATATGCAAAAATATTCAAAATATGCAAAAATATGCAAAATATATGCACAATTTCCAAATATGCAAAAATATGCAAATTATGCAAAATATAGGCATAAATATGCAAAATATGCAAAAATATGCAAAATATATGCACAATATGCAAAATATGCAAAATATGCAAAAATATGCAAAAATATGCAAAAATATGCAAAATATGCAAAAATATGCAAACATATGCAAAATATGCAAAAATATGCAAACATATGCAAAAATATGCAAAATATGCAAAAATATGCATAATATGCAAAAATATGCAAAATATATGCAAAATATGCAAAATATATGCAAAATATGCAAACATATGCAAAATATGCAAAAATATGCAAAATATATGCAAAATATGCAAAAAAATATGCCCGGTGTGCTAGGTCGATATGCGAGAAATATTCAAAAAATATGAAAAATATTGGCAAAAATATGCAAAATATGAGCAACATATTTCACATAAGCAATTATTTTAATCAAAAAAAAAACAAAAACAAAAAAAAAAAAGATTTTTCATGGTAGTTTTCGAATTTGTGTGCTTTCTTTATTTTTAACCTATAGAAATCTAATTTTGTATGTATGCGTTTCATGGTTCAACTGTTAGATTTTTGGGGCATTATGAAAAATTTGCTAAATATATGTATAAAACATGCAAACATATTTAACCATTATATGGCGATATACTAAAACGTGGACCGATATATCCCATTTCCAATACCAAACATCCTAGGAGTAATAATAATATATGTGCAAAATTTCAAAGTTCTATCTTTAATAGTGCGACCTAGCGAGAAATATTCAAAAAATATGAAAAATATTGGCAAAAATATGCAAAATATGAGCAACATATTTCACATAAGCAATTATTTTAATCAAAAAAAAAAAAAAAACAAAAACAAAAAAAAAAAAAGATTTTTCATGGTAGTTTTCGAATTTGTGTGCTTTCTTTATTTTTAACCTATAGAAATCTAATTGTGTATGTATGCTTTTCATGGTTCAACGGTTAGACTTTTGGGGCATTATGAAAAATTTGCTAAATATATGTATAAAACATGCAAACATATATGGCCGTTATATGGCGATATACTAAAACGTGGACCGATATATCCCATTTCCAATACCAAACATCCTAGGAGTAATAATAATATATGTGCAAAATTTCAAAGTTCTATCTTTAATAGTGCGACCTAGCATACCGTGCATATTTTTTGCATATTTTGCATATATTTTGCATATTTTTGTATATTTTGCATATTGTGCATATTTTGCATATTTTGCATATATTTGGCATATTTTTGCATATTTTTGCATATGTTTTGCATATTTTGCATATTTTGCATATTTTTGCATATTTTGCATATTTTTGCATATTTTGCATATTTTTGCATATATTTTGCATATTTTGCATATGTTTGCATATTTTTGCATATGTTTGCATATTTTGCATATATTTTGCATATTTTGCATATTTTTGCATATGTTTGCATATTTTGCATATGTTTGCATATTTTTGCATATTTTGCATATGTTTGCATATTTTGCATATTTTTGCATATTTCGCATATTTTTGCATATTTTGTATATTTTTTGCATATATTTAACGCATATCGACCTAGCATACCGTGCATATTTTTTGCATATTTTGCATATTTTTGCATATTTTGCATATTTTTTGCATATTTTGCATATTTTTTGCATATTTTGCATATTTTTTGCATATTTTGCATATTTTTTGCATATTTTGCATATTTTTTGCATATTTTGCATATTTTTTGCATATATTTTGCATATTTTTTGCATATATTTTGCATATTTTTTGCATATTTTTTGCATATTTTTGACATGACCCCAAATATCGATCAATTAAAGCATGAAACGCATAAATACAAAATTTGAGTCCAATCGGATAAAGCATAAAAAATATGCAAAAATCCGAGGTCTAATGATTACATACACAAAAGATCTTCTGAAGGTCAGATATGAACAGAGAAATCTATGGAAATTTAGGTCTAATGATTTTATATTTTTTTTAAACCGAAAAACAACAATTGAAAAAGCGTTAAGTTCGGCTGGGCCGATCTTTGGATACCCTCCACCATAGATATACCTACAGGTACTTGAAATAAAAATATAAGGAACATACCAAAAAGTGTACCTATACCGGCATTTCTACAAACCGATTATGGTTCTAAATATTGGTCCTAGACCCCATGTTTCTGTGGACCAAATTAGTTTCAAAAAATTTTGATTCATCTTATCATTTCTTAGTTCAAGTTCAAGTTCGAACATGGGGAATATCGGTCCACTCCTTCTGGTACCTCCCACAAAGGGGCTAGGCCTAAATGCGGGTTATAGTTTATATATATGAATATATATAAGATTAATTATCGAACCTTATGTTGTACTTTTTTTTCGTATATTCCGCAGATGAAATGATTACAACAGAGTCTTAGAACCAAACACAAAAACACGGAACAAATCGTATAACTATTTTAATATAAACCAGTAAGGAAAGTTGTAAAGTCGGACGGGACCGACTATATGAGAGTCGTCACCACTATGGCTTTATTAACACTTTGTGGCCCAATGTTGCCCACAGGCAAGAAAAGGTTTTAGTGCTTACATCTAATATACAGCAGATATATATTATTTTTATTTCATGCGTCAAGGCCTGGTTATGGACGACACATATCAAAAGAAAATGAAAAAATTCCAAATTTTGGTAAAGTTATGAGCTTTTCAATATAAAGAAGCGGGTAAAATTATGTACAGTACTAATTTGTGTATACAGTCCAAATCGTATAACTATTTTAATATAAACCAGTAAGGAAAGTTGTAAAGTCGGACGGGACCGACTATATGATAGTCGTCACCACTATGGCTTTATTAACACTTTGTGGCCCAATGTTGCCCACAGGCAAGAAAAGGTTTTAGTGCTTACATCTAATATACAGCAGATATATATTATTTTTATTTCATGCGTCAAGGCCTGGTTATGGACGACACATATCAAAAGAAAATCAAAAAATTCCAAATTTTGGTAAAGTTATGAGCTTTTCAATATAAAGAAGCGGGTAAAATTGTGTACAGTACTAATTTGTGTATACAGTCCAAATTATTTAAACCGCTTCGTATTCAAATTGCCATCAGAATTATTCAGGCATCAGAATTATTTTTGATTCTTGTAAAAATGAATATATAGAATTATTTAAAATTGCTTTCGATTTTGCATTTGGTTTTCTTGACATTGGACTTACATCTCCCGAATGCAAGGATACAGCGATGTCAAATTTTCTGCATATCCTGTTTAGGATAATTGTATTAAATGTATGAACTGAAATTTGTTCTAAGATAGCGAAAAAAAATCCGGGGCTAAAAGGGGTAAACAGAATTATTAACATAAAATTTTTTGTGGATACATTAAGTACCCAATAAGAACCCAATGCGTATTCGGTTGAAAAACGCGCCCAAGAACCCCAAAGTACCAAAAATTGGGGAGTACTGGTATATTGGAGCTATGCCTAAACGTGGACCGATATATCCCATCTTCGAATTTGGCCTGTCTGCAGACAAAAGACAAACCTATGCAAAATTTCAGCACCCTATCTTAATTCCTTCAGAAGATAACGTGATTACAACAGACGGACAGCCATGGCTAGATCGTCTTAGAATTTTACCCTGATCAGGAATATATGTACTTTATAGGGTCGGAAATGAATATTTCGATGAGTTACAAACGGAATAACAAAATTTATATACCCTCCATACTATAGTGGAGTGTATACAAACCCAAAAATATCCCTTTCCCTAACATACCACTAAAAAATATATGGAGCCAATTAAAAAGGTTTCATCTCTGTCAATTGTGCATAGATACCTCGGAAAAATACTGTACTACGCTTCATTAATTTTACATTTGAAATGACGGAGAAAGTATAATTGACGACCACATTTAATTATGACCCCTTGGGTTGAATGATTGACCTGTGGAAGTTTCTAAGGGAGTATGACCAGCAACCAAATAATATGTATTCAACCATTCATCCTGCGGGCTATAATTTCACATTTTATGATATTAAAAACATTTTTCATTTTCGATTTATGATTCATAGCCTGACTAAGAAGAGCAATGGACAAATAATAGAAGGAAATGATGATGAGGAGAAGTCAAAAGTTGATTGGGCGTTTTAACAAATTAATGATTGATATTATTTGCTATGGCTTGTGATTGTGTTAATGCTTGCTTTTTTCCTCATAAATTAAGAGGGTGGGAGACAGATCAAAAATCTAGAAGAAATGTCTTCATATATTATTTGTCTTCTGTTATGATTTTTTCTCAATTAATAAATGTCATAAATGTTAAAAAGCTTAAATGCAATTATTTTTCTGTTTTTCTTAATTTAGTATTTATGCCATGATGTCCATACATACAAATGAGAGCGTGTGCATCTTTTCGAAAGCCCATGTCGTGTGTAGTGTAGAACAGTAATGTTTAATCAGTCATAAATCTAATTGCTTAAATTTGTATGTTAGATTTTCAGAATAAGATTACCAAATGAGAAATGCATTCACAAATTCCATCTGAATGAATACCAAATTGTTGAAGTTACAACAGCAGCAACAACAAAAAACGAAATAACATTAATCCAGCGTACTTACAATTTATTTTCACACAATCTTTGTTATTTATCATTTAATGGCCTGGCAAAAGGCTATGAAGGCTTTCTTTAAATTGAAAGGGCGTTTTTAATTCATTTCAGGCTCAAGAGAATGTACACAATGTGTTGAATACATTCCAAAATATAATCAGGAAGATATCTTTACGTCTTGTGAAATTACAAAGTCTGCCTCTGCGATTTTTTAGCATAAGAAATAATGCTATAATAAATATATGGAGCTTAAAAACATTATAATAATAATCTTTAATGAACTGATTTCATTGCATTAATAAAACAGGTTAATAACTGTAGTGGGACTATTTCATTAATGAAACCAGTGAGCGGAGCAGTATAGTCGGACGGGGCCGTAGGATACCGTACACAACTACCACGGAACTCTAACTTTCTGCGGATGTATATTCCGAGCCTGGGCAATATTTCGTGATATTTGCACCCCTTGCCCGATTAGAGGTCAAGAGAACCTCTTCCTTACAGTGACAAATTCTCCGAATACTAATATTCAGTACAGCCCTTCTAATTACTTGCCCAGATTCCCTTCACCGTGGTTTGTGTTGCGATCATCTTGGGCTTTTAATTGTGGCTTATAGATCAACTAGAAAAAACACAACAAATTAAGTTTTCGGTCTACTTCATCCCAAAATTATTATCTGATCATCACCAACAATTATAGGCGTTATCCTTGACCATAACTGGAACTTCATAGAAAATTTGAGAGTGATCAGCGCTATATTTCCGCCCTCTAGTGTGGTAATGGGTTACTAAATAATATTTGAATACGTAGACACCTGTAAATATTTAAGTGTATCACCCACATCGGAGTACATACGACAATATAATTTGTATCAATTTAATAGTCAACCACTCCTATTGGATATTCCATCTTTCAGGAGTAAACATATACTCCATAGAATACAAATTTTGTAATTTTTCACACAAAAGTCGGGGTCCATTTAACCCGCTATATATTGACCGATCATTATGAAATCAAGCATGCTCATTCTTTGGCCCGATTCCCTTCTCCATGTTCGGACCATAATTGTGACCTCTGGAACGACTGGAGCAAATTTAGTATTTGGCCCATTTCATCCCCTAAATATTAGCCGATCTTTACCAAATGGGGGCCTTCATTGGGCAGAACCCATCCTACATGCAAAATTTCGTGAAGATTGGTCCATAACTGTGGCCTGTATCGTGTTTACAAATTATAATGGACAGACGGACGGACACACATGTCTAGATCGACTCAGCTAGTCGAGATATGACGATCGATATACTTAAAGGTGGGTAAAGGACAGGCACTGTGTGTGTCAATGGTTTTTCAATTGGTTCAGTTGAATGTGTCTGAGAGAATAGTGAAACGTACTTTCGCGAGAGTGCACGCGTGCAGTGGTTCGCCCGACTGTGGTCTAGGACCAATATTTCGCGGCGATATAAACTTTTGGGGCTGCACAAAGCTATAATACCCTGACAACATAGTTGTGTAGGGTATAATTATTTCATATCATTGATTAAAGTATTTCATAAAAACTTGCTTGTATAGAGGAATGTTATTTTAATTAAAAGGAATCACAGCATTGACGAAACGAATTCATTGCATCAATGAAAATATTTATTTAAGCCACATTTATATTAACATTGATGATATTATTTCATACAAAGTGCTTCCTGCATCTGGAAATGAATTTTCAATTAAAAAGATTCACGAATCCATGGTTTGAATGATTGAATAAACTAAATCAACTTCTATGGAATTCAATGAAATATTTCCATGAATAAAATGCAGTTCTCCTTTGATTAAAAATCAAGGAAAATTTGTATTGATACAACGTAAGATTTCATAATGTTAATGAATTTATACGCTTTAGTGTTTCATTGCATATACAAATGTTTTTAATTGCATTAACAACATTTATTAAAAATCAAAATCAAGTACAAATTACAACGTAAGATTTCATTCATGTAAAATATTTTCATAACAATAATGAATCGAGTTCATAGCATTGATGAAATTTTTTTACAACACTAATAAAAATTGAAAATAAAATGTTATCTTTGGATATAGGAGTGTATTGCACTGATTTTTATGAAACACCATTAATGAAAGGAATCCAATGCATAAATGAACGTTTTCACTAAAGCCACTTTTATGAAACTCAATGAAATATTTTCATAAATATAATTAAGCTTTACTTTCATTCAAAATCATGTATGATGACATGTCATTGATATAACGTAAGATTTCATAACATTATCATGTCTTTGTGCATAACAGGTTCCTTTTGAGAATATGCATAGATCACTTTCTAAGTCGATTTATGTATGAATTTGTTGGAAGTTGTTGGAATCGGCTCAGATTTCAATATAACTCTTAAATATAGTTTCGACCGATTTTATGTAAATAGAGCACCAAAAAGTTAAATTTAGGCCGATTGAATTTTGCACAGCCTACTGAATTAGGTCCAAATTTATGTGTGCGAAGTTTTATTGGAATCGATTCGTATTTATATATAGCTCCCATATATAGTTTCCTCCGATTTCATGTAAATGGTGCACCATAATGTCAAAGTTTGTCCGAATGAGACAAAATTTGCACAGAGTACTGATTGATGTATATCAAGTTTTGATGAAATCGGTTCGGATTTGGATATAGCTCCCATATATAATTTCGTCCGATTTTATGTTAATGGAGCAATAAAGAGTCAAATTGGGACAGAATTTTGCACAGCATACTGAATTACGTCCAAAATTAGATGTGCAAAGTTTTGTTGGAATCGGTTCAGATTTAGATATAGCATTCATATATAGTTTCCTGCGATTTCATGTAAATGGATCATGTTTTCCGATTAAGACAAAAGTTGGCATATCGTATTGAAGTTACTATAGGTTGACATCCGTTTGTTGAAATAGGTTCAGATTTAGATATAACTCCTATATAGTTTTTTTCCGATTTTATATAAATGACGCATCGTATTGGACTGAAGACGTTTCAGGTTTATATATAGGTTCCATATATATTTTCATCCGGACGTGTAATGTGTATTGGATTTTGTATCTAGATAATTTTTGGATAGCGCACTGTGTTGCAGCATACCAAATGGTGGATGCCACGGTATCTCAAATACGTCCATTTATAAATATATAGATCTTATAAATATTTGGCTCAATTATTGACATTCAGTTTTTCATAAATTTCAGATTGGTATGTGTATGGTTTGTTTATCTATGTACTTTACGCAGTTACTTTCGTCCGATCCCATTTCAATGGTCCTCCAAAGATGTTATGTCTATTCTATCTAAAGGATATTGTACGTATGAGCATCTCTTGTATGTACCCAAACCGGTGAAGGGTATCATATAGTCGACCCCGTCCGACTTTTGAACTTTCCTTACTGGTTTAGGTTATGCCTTTTATGACGAAGATCATTCTAGTCGTATTTTCCTTCGAGATGAGCTAAATTATCGAAGAAAATCCTATTTCACATTCAGTGGTTTACCAGGCCTTAACAGAATATTTCCACTTACCTAAAAAGGAACAAAAACAAATATAAATTACCAATTAATGAACATAAAGTTAAAATATAGCAATCAAATTTAAATATTTTACGAACAAAAAATATTTGCTTTAGAAAGAAAAAGTATTGCAAAAACTGCACAAAGAATATTTTTAACCTAATTCTATTATGATTGGTTTGTTTTCCTCTTCACCAGCTCCTCTTGTCTCTTATCATTGTTGAGAAGAACTAATTGAACATCACTTTAACGAAAAACAAATGACAAACTTGGCAAGCCTTTATGTTTCTAGCACTATGCAACAAGTTTTTTTGGAAGGGTAGGGAATTCTTTTCGGGAATGACAGCCCGTTTGTGAGAATAAAAAACCCCATAGAAGAAGAAATTCGAAATAGATTAAATTTTTAAATTATGATCGGTACAAATATCAGGTTTATTATCTGAAAATCCATTTGAAAAATCAAGTTCAAACCCTTCGACCTTGAGCTCCATTTTGTCGCATAGAAAACTCGATAAAAAAATCGACATAGATCAAGATTTTAAGTTATAGTCGGTAAAAAATCGGGTTTATTATCCAAAATACAGGTTCGGAAATTTGAATCTCCTGACCCTGAGCTCCATTTTGTCGCATGGTGTAATAATAAATATGGACCGGGGCCAGTCAATCTACAGACAGGCAATAAGTTTTATTACTGCATTATTATTTATTGTTGCTGCACAAAAATGAACCCAAGTATAAAGAAGAAGACCAGAATGCAGAATGAAGAAAACTTCAATTAAACTCAATGTGCTAATAAAGTGCATAATAATGCAATAATCATGGAAGGAGAGGAATGCCCAACTTATTTTTAAATTTTTAAATACTGAACAGCAAAGCCAACTATTCTATAAAGGGCTGGGCTTTGTCTGTTATTAGTTTGAATTCGAGAGTATGCAAAAGAGGGGGGTGCTTTCAAAGGAACTCCGTGTCCCTATGAATAGTTGGTGTTTTTGTCTTTGGAACAATGCTGCCAGTCCGGTTTGTCTTTGGCCACCACCACAGAAAACAGCACATAAATCATAAAGAACACACTCACACTACATCAAAGGGGTCACTTTGTTGCTGTTATCGTACTGGTGGTTACGTACTGTGGTAGTGGCGTTGAATAGAGTGTTGAACAACTCTCAAATTGATGCACAAATCTAAATGAAAAAATAAAAAACAACCAGCAACAGTCAAAGGAGATCACAACCAAAATCTTTTAATTGAAAGAGAGGCTTTCAGTTGACCCAAACGACAAATACGAGTATTTGCAGTTTTATATATTTAATGTTTTGTTTTGTTTTTGGCGAATTGTTAAATGAATAAATATGCAAATTTCATTTTTGTTGTTACTAAAATTCAATTTTTGTTGAAAATAATTTTCAGAATATGAACTTTGCTTTGACCCAATTTATAACAACAAACCAGTAAGGAAAGTTCAAAAGTCTGACGGGGCCGACTATATGATACCCCTCACCACATTGAGTACATGCAAGACATGCTAATATCTACAATACCCTGTAGATAGAACGGCCATAGAATCTTTGGAGGACCATTGAGATGAAATCGGGCGAAATGAAATGTGCTATCAAGTTAAATATTTGAACCAATTGAAAAATCCCATACACATACCATTCTGAAATCAACGAAAAATTGCATGTCAAACGGACAGATTTGGATTATTTGGTGTACCATTTTTATGAAATCGAGTCAAATTATGTGTGGGAGCTATATATATGCCAAATTTCGTGTAACCACCATTTACATAAATTCTAACGAAAATATATATAAGACCTATATAAAAATATGAAATGATTTCAATAAACCTTATCACGCATCATTTTTTTCTCAATAGCATTCGCTATGCAAAATTTTACTCAATCAGACAAATATTGGGAGTTTGGTGTATCATTCACAAAAAATCGGACGAAACTATATATGGGAGCTATGTCTAAATCTGAACCGATTTTAACAAAACTTCGCAGATATCAGTCTGCAACTAATTCAGTACTATGTGCAGAATTTTGTCCCAATCGGACAAATATTGGGAGTTTGGTGCGTCATTCACATAAAATCAAACGAAGCAATATATGGGAGCTATATCGATTTTAACAAAATTTCGCAGACATCAATCTGGACCTAATTCAGAACTCTGTGCAAAATTTTGTGCCAATCGGACGAATATTGGGAGTTTTGTGCATCATTCACATAAAATCGGATGACTATATATATGGGAGCTATATCTAAATCTGAACCGATTCCAACAAAACTGCGCACAAATAAGCATGGACCTGATTCAGTGCGCTGTGCAAAATGTTGTCCCAATCAGACAAATATTGGGAGTTTAGTGTATCATTTACATAAAATCGGACGAAGTTATATATGGGAGCTATATCTAAATTAGAACCGATTTTCTCCAATTTCAATAGGGTTCGTCCTTGGGCAAAATAAGTGAACTGTGCCAAATTTCATCCAAATCGGACAATAAATGCGATTTGGATGAAAATACATGGACGGACGGACGGGCGGACATGCATAAATCGACTCAGAAAGTGATTCTACGCATATTCTCAAAAGGAACCATATGTCTATCTCGATTCCTTTTGCCTGTTTCAAACATATGCAAAAAGACATAATACCCTGTACCACAGTGTGGTGAAGGGTATAAAAATAGTTTAACAACACAAAACTAATAAGTGTAATAAAATTTATTTTTAAATTCAAATTAATTTATGTAAAGTACTTCATTTTTCACTTTCGCAGACAAAACTCAGTGAACCGTTAGCTAGTGAAAACTATGGCCGAACTGTCACGAAGCGTATCGCAATTTTACTTAATTTGTGTTATTTATTAAAGATGAGAAAGAAAGAGACAACAATTTAATATTAAATTATGAATCTCCGAAGATATACTTTCAAGGCTGTTATGAGTTCATTTTAAAATCTATTAAGAAAAAAATTTGAAGAAAGAACAGAAAAAATTAATGAATATTTTCATAATTTTTTCATATTGTACATGTACAATACTTAAATAAAAGTACAAGTTCTTATAATCATTAAAATCACATACTAATGCACTAATAACCTAATATACTAAAAAATACTAATATACTAGTTTCAGACAGTTTTCGAATGTATGCCGATGAAAGTAATGTCCACCGATAAAGAATTCTGAATAATATTGCAAAATTTCTATTTATTTTCTTATGACACAAAAGCTATTTGTATATTTAATTTTATGTTATCTTCTTTGTTATGTATAAGTCCTGTTTTTTTTTTTTTTTTTTTTATTTACACACATGTTCTTTCCTTCTTTCTTTTAAATATTCGGTTCGTTGCTCAACAAACTTGTTCAATAGTTTGACACATCAATACTTGTTTGATATATTATATTTGACATTTAATTTGCAAAATGCATATGTGAATTTTATAACACCAATGTGTCAGCAGTGCAATGCAATGGAACGCAAAATTAACCGCAATATAGTGCGTGTATAGACGGCGGTAGTCAAACAAACGATTGCAAATCTAACAGCTACCATGTGAGGGGACACAATGCAACACAACCGAAAAACGAATGGTGGTGTTGGTTTCATTCTTCGGAAGAGTAAATTTGTTTTTGTCACAGAGGGAAGCAAAAATGAACGCAAATAGTGCTAATGTAGAGCAAGATAGGAAAATAGTTTTGATATTAATGAAATATTTACATTTTTGTAAAAATAGTGGCTTTCCAGGATGATAAAATATTTTACTTGTATTTAAAGCGAAGTACGTGTATAATATGAAAAAATAAGCTGTGAATGAAATTATGAAAGCATTCATTGTTATTTCTGTGTGCGTCTATTTGATGAAATAATCTTTATTTTCAGCTTCATCCCATATCCATATTTCAGTTTGACCATATTCTATACGCTAATATAAAATTCTTTTTTATGAAATCTAACACAAATAACGGTGCTGGTAATGAAGATTAAATTGCTCTCTCTTACGTTTTAGCAAATATTTTCTATTTTAAGACCACTTTCTATTATTATTATTATTATTATTTCATAGAGAATTCATTTAGTCATCAACCACCATTTACATGTATAGTGTAAATGGTGAGTGGAATATGTGCTTCGAGTATAATTAGTTATTGATTACAGTCAATAGATTACTGTTATGGTTTTTGTTAATTATTCGAACAAGATGAAACCTTAATTGCACTTATCACAGGCGCATGCATACACACACAGCCATACAGAAAATGTTTGTCCTTGAATATTATTGTTTGGTTAATTAGAAAATGATCGGATAAATAATTGGAATACAAATAGCATACATTTCGATTTACATATTACAATGGAATTCAATACAAATATTTGTTGAGAGTAGGGAAAATATGAATTGTGCAGAACCCAAAACTGAAAAACTTATCCCAATTAATGTAAGGCAGAAATTCTTTGAAACAACTACTAAAAGTTCTTCATAGATATTTACAACAACAAAAAGTTATTCTCACACATATGTGTTTACATTTCACATTTTCACCGGTAACGAAGTAACTGAATCACACTTTATAAACTTCAAACTTGAAAATGCATTTCTCCTTATGTGAGGAAGACAATAAAAAGGCACGCACCCAGACATTTTCGTTGGCAGATGGCCTCAGATGTCCGACGACAAGTCTGAAACCTAAGGGTAAATAAAACAAAACATGCAACGAACACACAATCTATCTTGTAGTTGATTTAAGAGGACCCCCCATTCTCGGGGTCAATTTTTTTATTTAATTCGAATCTACACTAATTCAAGAATGTTCCTACAAAATTTCAAGAGAAAATCTCAAGAACTCTTGAAGATATAGCCGATTTATTGTGTCAACATCAAGTGACGGCTGAAGGGCTTTTCAAACTTTAAATGCGTTTTTCTCTTTTGCGAATGGCGGGCACGATAACTCAAAAACTAATAACCCAATCGATTTCAAATTTTTACACGTTTCTCTATGAGTGTACAGCTATCGTATGAACTAGGATAAAGCCAATCGGTGAAGATCTTCCTTATTTTTTAACTTGGTTTTTGGTCAAAAATCGGTGATTTTCTAAAAATATTTTTTCAAAGGTTTTATTAATTTTAGAGCGAAGTCAATAATCCTAGTTCATACGAGAGCCAGACATGTACTCTTTCTAACACCGTTGGAATTTTCGGATTCCGATGTTCCAGTGAGGAGCTATCATGCCCGCCATCAAAAATAAGGACTTTTCTTTAATTACAAAAAATAATAACAAACATTTTTGTAAATTATTTTTCTTCTCTTTTAAATCTTCAAATATATATATGCAAAGTTACAAACCTTAACGAGCACTGGTATTGATTTACCAGCCCTTTGAAAATCTTGAAAAATTAAAATCATGAATGGGGGGAGGTTCCCTTAAGGGGGATACCCCAAATGATGGAGCAGCGGTAGTAGCAGGACATTAAAGCAGTTAACTCTTTGATGTTTATACCCTACACAACTATGCTGTCAGGGTATTATAGCTTTGTGCAGCCCCAAAAGCTTGTAACGCCGCGAAATATTGGTCCTAGACCCACCTTTAAGTATACCGATCGTTATATCTCGACTAGCTGAATCGATCTAGACATGTCCGTCCGTCTGTCCATTATAAATTGTAAACACGATACAGGCCACAGTTATGGACCAATCTTCGCGAAATTTTGCATGTAGGATGGGTTCTGGCCAATGAAGACCCCTATTGTTTTTGGGAATGATCGGTTAATATATAGGGGATGAAATGGACCAAATACTAAATTTTTGTCGGTTTTTTTGGTCGCTCCAGAGGCCGCAGTTATGGTCCGAACATCGTGAAATTTTGCATGGAGAAGGGGATCGGGCCAAAGAATAAGCATGCCTGTTTTGATAAAGATCGGTAAATATTTAGCGGGTCAAATGGACCCTGACTTTTGTGTGAAAAATGACAAAATTTGTATTATATAGCGTATATATTTACCCCTGAAGGACATAGACCCGAGAAGTTGATGTTATATCCAAGAGGAGTGGTTGATCTTTAAATTAATACCAATTATATTGTTGTATGTGCTCGGATATGGGAGTAACACCTAAATATTTACAGGTATCTCCGTATTCGTATATTATTTAGTAACCCATTATCACTCTAGAGAGCGGAACTATAGCGCTGATCGATTTGAAATGTTCCATGAGGTTCCAGTTATGGTCAAGGACAACGCCTATAATTTTCGGTGATGATCAGACAATAATTTTGGGATGAATTGGGCCGAAAACTTAATTTTTTGTGTAATTTTCGAGTCGATCTATAGACCACTAACGAAAGCCGAATATCACAACACAACCCACGGTGAAGGGAATCTGTACAATAGCTGTACTGAATACTCGTAATATTCGGAAAATATCTCAGTGTGAGGAAGAGGTGCTGTTTACCTCTAATCGGACAGAAAACATCCGCAGAAAATGTGAGTTCCGTGGTAGTTGTGTAGGGTATCGTATGGTCGGCCCCGTCCGACTATACTGCTCCGCTCACTGGTTTTTTTATTTACACAACAACAAAATGGTAAAAAGAATGTGAAGAAAAACGACAACAAGAGCACCTAGATGTAGGTACCATAAATACCCTATTTTACCACATACATACATGAATACAATAAAAAAGCCTAGATAATTAAAACAAAACTGGAAGATTTTAAACTGGGAATGACGCCATAAAACGGAATAGACAAGAATAATACGGAAAGTCCCCTTTAATTCTGTGTTCTGTCTCTTTTTAATACTTATCTCTTATATATTTGTTTAGTTACATCGAGACAGCCAATGAATTGTGAAGTCGACCCTTGTCATGCAAATTTGTAGCGCGTGTGTGTGTTTGCATGCTGGGTTTGTCGGCAAAATAAAAACCGTTTGTCCGGAACTTTTAAAAGCCGTCGCAAAAACAACAATAACATAAAGACAAATATGAGTATTGAAATAGTGCTGTAGATTTGTGAACGGAATTTTATGTAGAAGATATTTTGAAGTTTAGAATATCTCCTGAAAAAAATATATTCTGAAATTTTCTGAACAGAAGATCTCTTCAAAACCTACTATACATGTAGGAATATCTCTTGAAGGTCATATATACACAGATTCTGCAGGCCTTCCATTCACAGAAGCATTTATGTACCTCTTCTATGTACCTAAGATTTTCTATATACCGACGACTTTCGAAATTCTTACATATGCAGAGTAGAAGAAGTTCTTCAATATACAGAGGACTTTTTGAAGACCTCCTGAAGGTTATCTATATACAGATGATCTTTTGAAGATCATGGGGTTTTCTTATATACAAATACCTACTAAATGTCTTCTCTATACAGAAGTGTACCTGAAGTTCTAATAAACATAAACGGTCTACTAGAGATATTCCATAAGCAGATGACCTCCATAGAGCATAGGTCACCTCCTGAAGGTATTTTCTATAATATGTCTTAAAACAAATGCAGAAGCCTTCGCGAAGGATGCCTTCTGTTTATAGAGGCCTTCCAAAGGGGTATATGAAATATGTAGAGCCATTGAATGTATTCTATTCATAATATACCACTAATTTATCCACACAAGACCTTTTCTGGCCTTAAGAGAAATCGATTATACATAGAAACCCTCTTCTGTAATGAGTATATCACTTCTATCCCTAAAATGCATATCATTATCAAAAGGAAACTTATTTTACCCATAGTAGACCTCTTCTATGCAGAGAAGATCCCAGAAGACTTATTCAATGTACAGAATATGGCCTGTTCAATTTAGGGAAGACATTTTCTATTCACAGAAACGTTTTAGCTCTATTCTATCCATAGATGATTTCTTCTATTCCCAGAATATCCTTTCTATCCATAGAAGACATCTTCTATTCTCTTCGGTACAGGAAAACCTTTTCTCATAGAGGACCAATAGTAGACCTCTTCTATACAGAGAAGATCCCAGAAGACTTCTTCAATGCACAGAAGATGGCCTGTTCAATTTAGGGAAGAGATTTTCTATTCACAGAAACATTTTAGCTCTTTTCTATCCATAGATGATTTCTTCTATTCCCAGAATATCCTTTCTATCCATAGAAGACATCTTCTATCCTCTTCGGTACAGGAAGACCTCTTCTCATAGAGGACCTCTTTTATCCTACGAAGACCTCTTCCATCCACAGAAAATACTTTCTATCCATAGAAGACCTCTTCTATCCATAAATAACAATGTCTATCCATAGAAGTTCTCTTCTATTCATAGAAGACATCTTCGATCCAGAGCAGACCTCTGCTACCCATGGAGGACCTCTTTTATCCTTCGAAGACTTCTTCCATCTCTAGAATACCTTTGATATCTATTGAATCTATCCAATTGAAGACCTTTTCTATCCATAGCAGACCTCTTCTATACATAGAAGACCTCTTCTATCCATAAAAGCTCCCATTATACATAGGATACCTTTTCTATATATTGAAGACTTATATTATGACGACCTCTTCTATCTAATGAATACCTATATTAATCTTCGGAGACCTCTTTTTTTGTATGCACCTATGATTACCTCTTCTATTTTTAGGTGGCCTCTTCAAAGAAGACATCGTTTATCAATAGAATACCTGTTCTATACCTAGAATCGGGGACGTACGTAAATGCATTTATTTAGCTGTAAATTTATGTTTGCAACAGCGATTTTTTTTGTACATATAAATATTAGCAACTGCTACTTGTAAAAATCAAGCAAGACGGGGAACAAGAATTCAAAGTTATGTAAATGGAAAGAGGGGCTGTGATGAGCGAAACATTTGCATTTATAGAAGTACATTGGGTGTCGTGTCTTTGTGTCCTATTCATTTATAATGAGGCGTATTTAGAGAAGATATATTATGCGGTGAATAGGAAGAACAGAACACAGAACTTCCATTTTATGGCAATATGCACCCTTTAAAATAAACTTATATAAACTCACTGTACTTAGTACTTCATGGTATTAACATTAAGCTCTCATCTGCATCGAATATTTTCTCACGAAATATTCTTTTGAATATATCCTAAAATGTAATCATTTATATTTAAATATATGTGAATTTTATTTAAGCCAACCTCGCTCGACCTCGTTTTGCATTTTATTGATATTTCCATAGTCATTGATCTGTATTGAGTAACAACAAAATTTTCCTATGCATCATATAAATCCTATTAAACAAATGACCCAGGTCCAAACCGAAAATTGTATTTAGTATTATGTTGCAGTAAACGTGAATAATCAACCGCATACTTAAATCAAACCAAATAATGCTAATATGTTCGGTGGCCTTTTACAGTAGCTTGGCCACAATCTGGCACAGTGACAAGAGTTGCTTTTTGATTTACAAACATTACATTTTAGATCGTAATTTTGATTAAATACATTCTCTTTGAAAACAAAACATATTATCTAGTAACTGATATCCCATACATTTTGTTTAACTGCTTACAATTTAGCTGGCTGATTCATTATTGGAGTCGTCATCGTAGGTACTGCTTTGCATTCTGTTATGTTAGCTACACCTCTCTAATCAATCTTGCTAAACATGTCATTCTGCAACCTATACTAAATTTTGGTTGCTTCCTACAATAGGACAAAATTATGTAAATAAATAAAAAGCAAAATATCGAAAACCGATTTCATAGAATCTTGTCACATGTTCGGCCACATTTTTAGTTCTTCATTTACTTATAAATCCAAATTTCGTGCAAATGAAAGGATATATAGGGACTTTGGTGTACCATTTACAAAAAAATCGACGAAAATATATGCGGGAACTATATCTAAATCTGAACCGAATTTCACGAAATTTAAAATACATCGTTCTAGACTTAATTCAGAACGCAATGCCAAATTTCGTGCAAATCGAAGGATATATAGGGACTTTGGTGCACCATTTACCTTAAATCGGACGAAACCATATATGGGAGCTATATCTAAATCTGAACCGATTTTCTCGAAACTTGGCACACATCATTCTGCACCTAATTCAGTACTATATGCCAAATTTCGTGCAAATCGAATGATATATAGGAACTTTGGGGCACCATTTACCTTAAATCGATCGAAACTATATATGGGAGCTATATCTAAATCTGAACCGATTTTCTCGAAACTTGGCACACATCATTCTGCACCTAATTCAGTACTCTATGCCAAATTTGATGCAAATCGAATGATATATAGGAACTTTGGTGCACCATTTACCTTAAATCGGACGAAACTATATATGGGAGCTATATCTAAATCGGAACCGATTTTCTCGAAACTTGGCACACATCATTCTGGAACTAATTCAGTACTCTGTGCCAAATTTCATGCAAATCGAAAGATATAGAGGGACTTTAGTACCTCATTTACCTTAAATCGGACGAAAATATATATGGGAGCTATATCTAAATCTGAACCGATTTTTCCCAATTTCAATAGGGTTCGTCCTTGGGCCAAGTAAGTGACTTGTGCCAAATTTCATCCAAATCGGGTTATAAATGCGACCTGTACTTTGTTTACAATTTAACATCTACAGACGGACAGACGGACGGACGGACATGCATAAATCGATTCAGAAAGTGATTCTATGCATATTCTTAAAAGGGACCATGTGTCCATCTTGTTTCCTTTTGCCTGTTACAAACATATGCACAAAGACATAATACCCTGTACCACAGTGTGGTGAAGGGTATAATAAAACAATGTATTGTTTAGTTTGGAAGGATAACAGCGACAGCGTGCGATTGAAAGAATATTTGTAACTTATCGCAGTGTTATTGTGCGGATGAGTGTTGGTTATGTGTTCATATAACAAAAAGTTGGATATTGAGATTGTGATTTTTCTAAAAGAATAAAAATCTGCTTGTTCCACAGTGAACCTAAATCCACGCACTGTTATGAACTAAACCCTACGAAATATGGCGACATTTTGCCACACTTGGGATTTAATTCCACAGATAGTTAAACTTCAGTGATAGTTGTGTTTGATCGGTCCCACACGACTATACTGCTCCGTTTACAGGTTTTTTTTATATATAATAGTTTGTTGACCTCCGTTTATGAAAGAGTGATTTGTTTTCTTTAGAAGCATTTTGACAACCTCAATTGTCTGGGAGTTATTTTTTATAGAAAAACATTGGGTCTCCTTTAACTGAGAACGGACAATTTTCTATAGAAAAATAAGGGATGTCAGTTCATAGAGGGCGGATTTTTATAGAAAACACAATGCAGCCCTCAGTTCATTAACAAATAGGTTTTATCTCCAGAAAATTTTCGAAAATCTCTGTTTACTTAGGGCGGACTTTTCATATCACCCTGCAAGGACCTTCGGTTGACATACAAATACTTCGATGTATTATAAATGGAATCATAAAAGATTATAGGTCAGGGAATTTTGCATGGAGATATAGGACCATCCAAATACCTATACTTGGGCTGGACCATTATAAGAGGGATTTTCCTCAACTCGAAAAGTATATATAATTTTCCACTCAATATGACGTCAATAGATCACTGTATCATTTGGGTTTTAAACCATTTCGGTTGAAAATGTGCCCATAGTTAAACCAGTAAGGAAAGTAATAAAGTCGGAAGGGACTGACTATATGATACCCTTTGCCACTTTGGGTATATTCTACAGAAGTCGGTCGAAAATGTATATGGGATTGACACCGGACTTACTTTGGATCTTTGGTGCACCATTTAATCGGACGAAACAATCACCCCTATTCCGTATGTCGTCGTCGAAACGAAACGACGTCGAAGAGAGTCGTCTTTTGCAAATTGGTATTCCCTATGTCGTTGTCGACATTTATCGATAACTATTGAAACATTTTTGGTATTCCGTAACAATGTGTGACGACGACGATAGCTTTTGTTGACGACTGAAGCGTTATTTTTTTTAGAAATTAAAAAAAAAAACATGACTGGACAAGAACAGGATACATCATTCTAGAATCTATTCAATACTTAATGCAAAATAAAGTGTAAATAAAGAAAAATATATGGGATCTATATATAAATCTGTACCGATTTTGACCAATATCAACAGGAATCGTCTATGCGCCAAATAAAATTTCATCCCAATTGGATGCACTTTTCCAAATTTCATCCCATTCGGATCATAATGGTGGCATGTAACTTGTTTAAAATAATACATGGATGGAGGGACATGCATAAATCGACTGAAAAATAATTCTATGTACATATATAATAAAAAGAAACTATGGGTCTATCTCGTTTCTTTTTGGTCATTGCAGACACATTTACCCTGTGCCACAGTGAGGTGACGGATACAAACACATTTTTGCCCAAAAATATGCAACAATTTTTTTGTTTTTATTGATATTATCGATAAATAGTCGACATCGTCGCATGAGTGTTACAGAATACCAAATCAGTGTCGAAGTGATGTCGATGCGAAGTAATGTCGAAAGAGAAACGTCGTCGACAACGACGACGACATACGGAATAGGGGTGAATATATGGGAGCTATATGTAAATTTGAACAGATTTTCGGTGGGCCAAATAAATGGGACGTGTCAAATTTCATCCAATTCGGATCATAAATGCGACCTTTATGTTGCTTACAATTTAACAAGGGCAGACAGGCGGGCATGTATAAATCGACTCAGAAAGAGATTCTATGCATATTCTCAAAAGGAACCATGTATCTATATCGTTTCCTTTTGTCTGTTACAAACATATGCACAAATTCATAATACCCGTTACTACAGTGTGATGAAGGGTATAAAAAACGAACTTTTTTGGTTACCGAAATATGATGGCTATCTTAAAAAGTGGGACCTATATTGATTATTTTGGGTAGGGAGATTCGATAACCAATGATAGGTCACTTACCAATTTTTAGAAAATTTGCCCAAAGTCCAAAAAATATCGAACATTTTGGGGTGATGTTTTATGGAAACTTCGTTAACAATTTGTAAAATATGGATAACCCATAACACCCAACAGCTATTTCGATAGAAAACCGTTCACGAAATACCGAATGTGGTTCGGATATATTCAATTTTCAATACCAAACATTGTAGGAGCACTACCATCGTATGTGAAAATTTTAAAAGCTCTATCTTGAATATTGCGGTTAGACACACGGACATTGCTAAATCGTAATAGAATTCTATGTTGATCAATAATATTTCAAATATTTCGATATTGCAAACGGTATGTCGAATTTAATATACACTTCAACTTATGATGGAAGATATAACAAAAAAAATTTGGATAAGCTTTCGTAAACGGCAATGTAGGAGATATAATAACATGTGGAATAACCAAACAGCAACAACTTCACATGATTAACAAAAATTTGGCACTAACACTTTTTAGTATTTATTATGACGGGGGTAATCTATGGTAGTGCAAAGAAGACATGTTTAGATAAAAATTTGCTTAAATTTTTTTATAAAACTCACCTTAATAACGACAGCTCTTTATATACTGGCAAAGAACAAATATTGTTAAGGTAATCCACAAATGAATCTTTGGCATCGTCTGCTCTTGGAAGAATAGATCAGCATTCGACGGATGATGGCTTGCATTGAATTTGTAGAGCGTCGCCGGCTTTCGAATTTATCAATGGTTGTGTTATTATTTGGGTTTTTTGTTGGCGTTATAGTTATAATAGTCAAGGCTTATGTTGCACAAATATGCAAATGGCGATGATTTAGTTATATTAAATCGGAAACTTTTTGTATTTTGTTGTTATCCATAAATTTTTCCTATTTTCTGCTGCTGTTATTTCATATTTCTTGATTGTTTTGTGTCAAATGTTGCTTGTTTATTTCAAAGCACACTTGAGAATTCTTATAGAGATATTGATAATGTTAAAATTGTTCACCCTTTGCTCATTCTGTTTTTCTCTATAATTATGCTATTTTATTTGATCAATTTGTTTCTAATATATTTCACTAATTGTATTATTGACTGCGTATCACACAACATTCACTGAGAGTCATAACACAACATGCAACACTGTAGCCCCCACAAACCGACCGACGTCATTTCATCCGACCAAATGTTATTCATGCAGCGAAACACAAAATACGACTGAGTAGCGTTTGCTCATTGCTGTTGCTTCGCCATAGTGAGTGCAAAATTGAGAGTGGGGTTTGTTTGAGTGGTCTGTATATCAATGGAGAAACTGGAAATATAGAGAATTGTAATTTCTTTATAAATTATTTGAAATCGTTTAATTTATATATTACTTTTATATTAATAATAAAAATAATAAAATGATAGTTTTGATTTGTTTGTGGTAACATTTAAGGCCAATAATTGATACCAGTATTATTTTGCCGCTTAATATTGAATTGTTAGAGTGTTTTTGTTGATTATTTGTTTACATTTTGTTTAGGGACAGTGTTGCCGTTTCATATTTAAGAATTCTATCAAAAGGATACACTTTTTGTGTTCGTTACCATGAAGTTACCATCTATCAATTTTTTGTTAGTTACGCCTTTTTGTATTATTAGACGCAAAACCCGCTTAACAGATGTTAATGAGATTTACACAGTATGTCATGACATGTCCTGAAAGTAACATAGGCTATATAAACTTCTAAAATTCCGCGTGGAAGCAGAGTTATAGCATCAATAGTGAACATACCTCAAAATTTCTGTACATGTAATATGCGTATATCTTTAGAACGGTTATAGATACCGTCTTCAAAATTTGTCTGAATAACGTAGGTGTAAATACATATCATCCATACAAAAATGAGCGTTGTACGATTGGGGAAAATGCATTCACCGTTGCACTTAAATAAATTACATACAGAAAAAATAAAATTTTTTGTTTGATTAATCCAAAACCGCTCAGCAGATTTTACTGAGAATTTTACAGCACCTCATGCAACATGATAGAAAAATCATAGGCTAGATAAAATCCTAAAATTTCGCGCGAATGTGGAGTTATAGCATCAAAGGAAATCACAAATCTAAAATGACACAGGTATTCTATGTTTATATCCTAAGGGGCGTTACAGATTCCCACTTTAAAATTTGCTTCAATTAATTGGTTACAAATATGCAACGGAATTTACTCACAATTGAATTTAATTTATCTATACATGGAAAAAAGAAAAACTTTTGGTTGTAGACACAAAACTCGCTGAATAGACTTTGCAAAAATTTCATGCCATCCCATGGAAGTAAGATATGCAAAATAAACTTCCAAAATTCCGCGATGACGAAGAGTTGTAGCATCAACCGTAATCATATATCTGAACTAATATTAATTTTCTATGCACATATCTGAATATCTTGAATAAATCTGTTCATAAAAAGTATGTATGATACTCAGATACGTACAAACCCAATCTAAAATGACCAGGAAGAAAAAATTGGTAAAAATCAGAAATTTTCGATTCATAATTGTTTGCCCTTTTATATTATTATCAGTAATTATAATAGCCACCAGTTCAGTAATTAATCTCTTCATTGTCATGTTCATATATACACATTGAAATAAAATTTATGTAAAATGAAAAATTATTGACATTATATTTTTTACATTTTGTCATTAAAAAAAAAAAAAAACATTTCAGTTTTTGAATGTTTTTTTTTCTTTTTAATTTTAATAATTCTACAATCATTGGAGAAATCGAGTATGAATTAAATACAAGTATGTATCAGCAATAATTGGGAACTATGCAGAAGCGAAATGCGGATGATTGATAAAAAGTTATAATAATCTGAAATCTGATGTGGGTTATTATCACAGCTGACCTGAAAACAAAATGTGTTCATTATTTGAGAAGTTTAGTTGATCAAACGAATACATATTACTATAGAGGAAACTAACTCAATAGCCACAAATTTTATCTTCGGACTTGAAATCGGTTTCCTAAAAATACCAAGAATACCTAAAAATACCAGTTAAGAACATGATACAAACATGAGTTAAGAAGAAGTCTAAATCTAGGTTTGTTAAGAATATTACAATGTGAAGGGATCCCGGCCATATAATAGGGAATCAGATGAGAATACAGACATAAAGGTAGGTGGCAATGGGAATGACGGATTTTATTGGCTTTTGAACGATTAATGAAAAACGTGTGAATATTGTAGAAAATATATTAGTGTATACTACTATTGAGACAAATCAAGCCAGGTTTGTTTTTAATAATACCACTGTTAGCCAATTATTATTTAAAAAATTATTTCTAATCTATTGAATCAAATAACGTATACATTAACCAGCTGCTACAGTATTAGTACTGATACATTACACTTCGAAATATTTATAGTCGAAGGGTAATTGGATTATAATACCTATATCAATACTATCAATAAATAGTAGCATTTAAACTACATAAAAATAGTTTTCTACGTGAACTATCCTATGTTAATCACTTTAGTAGGGGCAGCGAAACGCCACAGCTAGTAATTAAATAAAAATGGCATATAAAAATTAAAAACCTGGAACTATTATTTTAAATATTAATATACATCCGCCAGTTGAAATCCCGATAGATTTCGCAATATTTAATATAGAGCTTCGAAATTTTACACATACTCTCTTAGTTCCCCTCGAATGAGATAAATTGATCCACATTTTGGAATAGCCCCCATATGATGGTACCTACCAACATTTTGGAGAAAGTGGATATATATCCACATTCAATCGAATTGACTGTAAATCTTCCCCATTATTCAGAATTTTTACACTTTGCCATGCCAAAAAAAAAAAAAAAATATTCCTCATCGAAATATTCGTTTCAGACCCTATCCGTTTCAGACAATGTTGAGTCGATTTACAAATTTTATATCCGTTTGAAATTGAAAATCTATGAAAATATCAAAGGTATTTTCGTGGTCCACGGACTCCAACTAAAACGAATTGGAACCCCTAAATAAAATTTGTTTGTTCTTTTGTATCACAGTATTAGGGGAGAATATAATGGAAAATTCTTACAGATTCTGAAACAAATCGCTTTAGTTTCTGCCAGTTTCCTTACCCCCAAGTTTTTAGAAGTATTTTATAATCAAGGAGATTGTAATTTGAAAATACACTTTTAGCATATGTTTTTCTCACAAATACTCGCAAAATAATTGACAATTCCTTGAGTTTCATTATGTAAATACACTAAAGAAATTGTTACCAATAAATGATTTCCCCGTAAGACGTTTAAAATGTTGTATGTATGTAAAGACATGTTAGTGAGTGCTGAGTTTTACATTCAAGTGGGAGATCTATAATAACAACACATTCACATTCCTTTACTTATTGTCCTAGTCCCATGACACAAATAAAATCCTGTTGTTGAAAACTAACACCCATATTAAATTTGAGGCCATTTTGAGAGAGCTTTAGAATACACGTGCTACTTGCACGAATGTCTGCCATTCCTGCTGCACAACATTCAATGTCAATTTGTGAGAAAACTCATGTCTGTAAATAAGACCAACTCAACCGTAAATACATAATACTCCTTTTATGAGTCTGCGCAATATTAACACTCAAAAGAATGCAACAAGTGGTGTTTTTTTAGTTGAGCAACTTCATATCGTAAATTTGTGTGGAAATGAGTGAAATCGAATTATGGTATTTGAAAGAATGTCGTTGTATATTATGTTAGTTATATGAATGAAACCTGGAATACGATAAATAAGATAACATGCGTACGATATTATCTTAAATGCGATAAATCTACATGCATACGAGTTCACTTATTTCAACTAGAAATAATACGATCTTTAGTTGCTCAAGTATACAGTCGACTCCGCTTTACTGAAACGGAAAAAATCTGGATGTTTGTGTAACGAATCTTACATATTATGTGGGCTATAATATAATATTTATGATAGATTGATTGATTTTGAAAACGGAAAATATCGGTCCATGTCTGAAAAGGTTTCATACTCTTTTTAATAGTTGACGTGCCTGTAATATGGGGTTGTGAATAAGTAACATATGTCTTTGCAATATTTGTTCATTGTAGATTCACATTTTTACACCGTTCCTATTTAAAATTTGAATGTCATCTTGAAGGCTTTAAGTAATAACTAAGAGTAGTAAAAAGTGGACGACCTCCTCAAAATTTTGTCATTATATGGGACCTCGTTTTAACATTCATAGGGGAAATCTTTGTTACTTGTATATAAAATATAGAAATGCGGAACAGATTTTTTTGCGAACTTTCCAAATGGGTTAAAAAGTTTGGCATCGTCTGTCTTCAATCGTGAGTCTTCAATGCCAAATATTCTGTCATTCTGTCTTTCATTCTCATGATTTTCAGTAATACCGATTGATTTGAAAGGGCATTGCAATATTTGACAAAATATCAGATATTTCAGTTATCCGATATTTTCAGTTATGCGAAGTTTCACTTTTGTGGTGTAGATTGTGGGCGATTAACCTAAAATGTAATGGTGCAGGAAATCAATTTCACTTATCCGATATTTTTCATTAAGCGACTTACAGTAAAGCGGAGTCGACTGTAGTAAGAAGTTGTTCAAGTATCGTGAAGAAGGGTTGTTCACCGGAAATCAACAAGTATATACGGTATACCAACTCAGTTGTCGGTCTAAGAGATTGCTGTATTTTGTGCGATATTATTATACCCTACACAACTATGTTGTCAGGGTATTATAGCTTTGTGCAGCCCCAAAAGTTTGTAACGCCGCGAAATATTGGTCCTTTAAGTATACCGATCGTCATATCTCGACCAGCTGAATCAATCTAGACATGTGTGTCCGTCCGTCTGTCCATTATAATTTGTAAACACGATACAGACCACAGTTATGGACCAATCTTCACGAAATTTTGCATGTAGGATGGGTTCTGGTCAATGAAGACCCCTATTGTTTTTTGAAAAGATTGGTTAATATTTAGGGGATAAAATGGACCAAAAACTTTGTCTGATTTTCTGGTCGCTCCAGAGGCCGCAATTATGGCCCGAACATCGTGAAATTTTACATGGAGAAGAGGATCGGGCCCAAGAATGAGCGTGCCTGTTTTGATAAAGATCGGTCAATATTTAGCGGGTCAAATGGACCCTGACTTTTGTGTGAAAAATGACGAAATTTTAATTCTGGGGCGTATATATTTACTCCTAAAGGACACAGACCCGAGAAGTTGATAATATATCCAAGAGGAGTGGTTGGTCTTTAAATTGATACCAATTATATTATCGTATGTAATCGGATGTGGGAGTTACACGTAAATATTTTCATGAGCTTACGTATTCAGATATTATTTAGTAACCCATTTCCACACTAGAGGACGGTAATATAGCGCTGATCGCTTTGAAATTTTCAATGAGCTTAAAGTTATGGTCATATAATTTTCGATGACGATCAGATACTAATTTTGGGATGAAGTTGGCCGAAAACTTAATTTTTTGTGTTTTTTGGAGTCGATATATAGGCCACAATTATAAGCCGAACATCACAACACAACCCACGGTGGAGGGAATCTGGACAAGTATAGGCTGTACTGAATGTTAGAAATATTCTGAAAATATGGCAGTGTAAGGAAGAGGTGCTGTTGACCTCTAATCGGACAAGAGGGTGCAAAAATTAGAAATTTTACACAGGCTCGGAATAAAAATCCGCAGAAAGTTTGAGTTCCGTGGTAGTTGTGTAGGGTATCGTATGGTCGGTCCCGTCCGACTATACTGCTCCGCTCACTGGTTTAATTTCTACTTACGTCATATAATTTGATGTAAATTCAGTTTCGTAGAATGGGTATAATTTTACCATCATTTCTGAAATTTTTTTTCAAAAAATACACATAGATCTGCAAAAATATTAAATTTAAAATCTGTCACTTTCTTAGCGTTTAGTTTTCTTGCAAAGTGTATTTTATATTTTTCCAAGAAATGTTGTAATGACATACATACACACATATTACAATATATCTATATATTTTTGAAATATGCCAATAGATTTTTGACAAATATTTTTATTTATTAAAATATTTATTAAAATATCAAGTTGAATCTCAAATTTGTCTTAGAACTTAATCCTCTAACAATGACGGATAGTAAAACAACCTATATCTTCTACATATCTCAAAAATTACGTAGTTACGTTCATGTCGGTAATTCCGCCACAAAGAAATTCGATTTGAAACTTTTCCTCCCAAAATCATTCCAGCCAAAAGCTTTGATTTATTTAAAACCATAAAGCACAACAGAAGAAAACAAAAAATGTTTTTGGAAGTTTATTATTATCCACATTCACGTTGCTTAGTCGCCTTTCTGCCTTGATGAAATGAAGGATAAATTTCCAGAACACATTACTTTTAGGGTGATGAATAGCAAAATTGTGTCAGGTCAAGTGCTATGTATCCGTGTATGTGTCTGATGTTAATTATGTGAATGAATGTCTTCCCGTCGAGTGGCGTGTGTGTGGGTATGTATTTAAGTAGTTAATCAGAAGTTACTTCCTCTGCCGACAGCAAAAATACAGGTTTATGGTTTTGGTTCTTATTTTTGTCTTTTTTTGTTGTATTATCTAACTAAGTGGAATATATAACTACTTAGTACAACATATAGTCGAACATAAATGGATAAGCCCTCTTTAGATAATAGTGATTAAGCCACCGAGGCTCATTGATGGTGTTTATTAATGTACTGACGTGTCTAATTCCCCACTTAATATTCATTCTTTAATAAATATCATAGTTTTTGGAAGAAGGAAGTATAATAATAAACAGAAAAGGGGAAACATAAAAGGAAAACTACTTCTAAGGACTATACATTAGTAAACATAATTTGAAGGTGTTACATTTTTGGTAGGGAAAACTTATTCCTTTTGTTGAAACTTCATCCTAATGAAAGTGATGAAATTAATTAATATTTAATTGGTAATATTAATTATTTATTAATAATTATTGATATAGTAAATCTGTGTTTGGAATGTGAATATAGATAAAATATTAGTAATTAGTGTGGAAAATCTCCAAGAATGTAAGAATGGCTAGTGGAAGAAAACCACTTAGTTTAGTTAGACGGTTTGGAAAAATAAAAATAAAGGGACCATGGCGACAAAAATCCTTGGTATCAACGACCTTAATTGTTCTTCAGAAAAAATCAAACTGCGGCAAAGTGAAGACGAATTATTGTGCACCTCACAAACCAGTGCCTTTTTGAACTTCCTACCTATTGACATAAAAATGGGTAGACGAAAGTTACTGCTGAAAAGGCATGTTCTGGAGTTGTTTCAGTGCCTCACGTGGGTGTTATATTGAACAAGTGCCTTCATTCTGTCTTCAGTAACATTAAGAATATATTCGACTTTCCATGTATATACATTAACAAGAAAAAACCCTCGGTGCATGTAAACTGTCTGGCAACTGTATATACTTGCTGTTCATATCCTGTACGGATGCGATGTTATTTCCGTAAAATTCTTATCATGGACATGGTAGGGCTAAGAGATTATCAGTGGTCTAATAGCTGATAGCATACATCCCGTCCACATGTAGTTTTTGATTCAAATAACAGATAAATGTGAAATAAAATTTTTAATATCCTTGAAGTGTGAATATTTGGTCATATGCTGTAATTAAGTGCT
>NW_026888936.1:0-12200 GCF_032173495.1 Musca vetustissima
CATATTACCTATCAAGATACAACATTAAAAAATAAGGTTCGTATAGTCACACAGCCGGCTAAGTCGAAATGAAAATTTTTCAAGTAAATTTATGTTTCCAAAAGCGAAACATAAATCCTGTATTCGAAATGAAATCGTATATTCGTTGCTGGCCTCATTATAATGATAATTCCAGATTTTCGGCATCACTCTATATTGGTCTTCCTTTAGGTATAACCTCATATAATTCGAATGTGAATTATTTTGATGATTTTAGACACATGTTCCGCCCTACTATGCTTTATCAATATCAGTGCATGTTTTGGGTTTTTACATTTTAGGAAAAATCCTTATTATAAGTTTCTGAAATTTGTAATGAGTGTGCATTATGATCCGGCTCATTATTCATAACATCAGAACTCGCGACAGTATTTCTCGTCGTCAGTGGTTTCCAAGAAGATCTAGGATAAATGTAATCGGTCAAGATCGTTCTTATTTTCTAGCTTGGTTTGGGGTAAACAATAGAGAATTTTCCAAAAATAAAATTTCATAATTCAGCCATTTTGTTCTCTTAAAGCACGATATGAGGCTGTGGCATCTTTTATGCGTTGTGAGATAGTTAAGCGATAAATTGTCGTCAATGCCAGACTAAGAACTGAAATAAAAACAAATTGGTTTTACAACTTAGTTTGACAGATTTAACATTTCAGGTAAATAATTTTGAAACCACGAAATGGATAATACTCTACAATTTCGTTCAATTAAACATCACTGTTCTGCAGTTCTAAGCATTGAGTTCTAAGCATTAATACTCATATTTAAATAAAAATCAATTTCAATGTGTAAGACAAAAACCAGTAAGGAAAGTAGTAAAGTCGGACGGGGCCGACTATATGATACCCTTCACCACTATGGGTATATTAAACAGGACTATTATCATGAAACTGTATGAAATAAAATATGTCATATTTATCTAAATGTGAAACGACCTAGATCTATCCATAAACATCTCATTCGTTTGTTACAATGGAACAAAAGTATGTAAATCGACTTCAAACAAATAGCAATAGGTCATCCGTTGGGCTAGGTCTGTACTTTTGGAAAGCCCAACTACGTTATTCTATGCTCAATTTTGTACGTTGTGCAAAATTTGATGTCAATCTAACAAATATGAGGATATGAACCGATTTCAACGAAACTTGTCACAGGTTAGGTTATACTAATTTCAGTACGTTTTGTTCCTATCAGCCATATATTGGTTCCTTGGTGCGTCAATTACTTAAAATCAATACATAATATAAGGGAGCTATATCTAAATCTCAACCGATTTTCACTAAACTTGGCACACATTACTCTGGATTAAACCCAAAACCCTATGCAACATAAGAACTTGGTACATTATTTAGATTAAAGCGGACGAAAATATATATATCTAGATCTGAATCGATATTCATGAAACTCAGCACACATCATTCCAGCATCAATTCAGAACGCTATGCCAAATTTTGTGCAAATCGAAGGTTACATGGGACTTTGTGCGCCATTTACATTAAATCGGACGAAAATATATATGGGAGCTATATCTAAGTCTTGGCCGATTTTCACGAAACTTGGCACACATCATTGTGGATTAAATTCAAACCGCTATGCAACATAAGAACTTGGTACATTATTTAGATTAAATCGGACGAAAATACATATATATCTAGATCTGAATGGATTTTCACGAAACTCAGCACACATCATTCCAGCATCAATTCAGTACGTTATGCCAAATTTCGTGCAAATCGAAAAATATTTGGGACTTTGGTGCACCATTTACATAAAATCGGACGAAACTATATATGGGAGCTATATCTAAATCGGGACCGATTTTCACGAAACATACCAGACATCATTCTGGCCTAAATTCAGTAGGTTATGCCAAATTTCGTGCAAATCGAAAGATATATAGGGCCTTTGGTGCACCTTTTACATGAAATCGGACAAATCTATATATGGGAGCTATATCTAAATATGGACCGATTTTCACGAAACTTGGCAGACATAACTCTAGGCTCAATTCAGTACGTTATGCCAAATTTCGTGCAAATCGAAAGATATATAGGGACTTTGGTGCACAATTTACATGAAATCGGATGAAACTATATATGGGAGCTATATCTAAATCTGGACCGATTTTCACGAAACTTGGCAGACATCACTCTAGGTTCAATTCAGTACGTTGTGCCAAATTTCGTGCAAATCGAAGGACATATAGCGACTTGTGTACACAATTTACATAAAATCGGATGAAACTATATATGGGAGCTATATCTAAATCTGAACCGATTTTTCCCAATTTCAATAGGGTTCGTCCTTGGGCCAAACAAATGAGCTGTGCCAAATTTCATCCAATTCGGATCATAAATGCGACCTGTACTTTGCTCACAAAAATACATGGACAGACAGACAGACGGACGGACGGACATGCTTAAATCGACTTAAAAAGTGATTCTATGCATATTCTCAAGAGGAACCATGGGTCTATCTCGTTTCCTTTCGCCTGTTACAAAGATATCCACAAAGACATAATACCCTGTACCACAGAGTGGTGAAGGGTATAAACATATGTTTATCCACCATAATTCTACATTTCCCGTTTGACAAAAATTCACATTTTTTATTTTAAACGGCCTTGCTAGAGGTTGTCATCATATTAACTTCATCATCAGCATACGAGTTCAAATCTCCCTCCATACGGTACACATGTACACTGGTATTACTTGATGATGATGATGAAGACTAAGCGGCGTCATTGCTGCCGGTATGTTGATGATCAAGCCGGCATCCCACTTTTTGTTCGCTTACGGCTCTATGTTGTTGTGGTGGGTGCTGGTCACGGCGACACTTAACATTAAACAGGCTTTTGTTTTTGACCAAAACAAAATTGTTAGATTGTACAGTGAGATGTTTGTCTGGTGTTGTATGTTTGATGTGATGTCGATGATGTTGTGTCTATGGATATGTGTGTCGTCTAACTGAGAACATAGCGAAGACATATGTTTGGCTAGATGTTTGCTATGTATGAACATTTGTTTGTTACAAAGAAGCTGGAAACTAACCTTATGTACTTAAATCATGATAATCAGCTGGACAATTGTTGTTGTTGCCGTTGTTGTTAAATAAACCATCAACATGTTGTGGATTTGTCCAAAAATAAATTTCAAATTAGTTGTTTTTACCATAGAGATGGTGATGTCTCATCACATTGTTGTCGGCTAATGTTTTGTCGTGTTGCAGTTGCACGTTGTCCTCTATTTCTTCTTAGTTGGGTTGCTGCTACTGCCGTTTTTTGCATTTCATGTCATAGTAAAACAGAAAACTTCATTAATGAGGGAGAGAGCGCCAATGAATAAAAAACGATAAATATCCTCTTCGTAGATGCATGACAATTTTGATACCACCCACAAACACGTTTTGAAGGTGGCACCCAAATGGACAAATATAAGATGTAATTATGATAAAAGAAAGTCATGACTTGAATAATTGCCCATGTGAAGATGAAGATGCATAGATGTTTATTGGCAACATGTTTGGTATAAATTTTGAGGGAAACAAAAAAATTAAAGATTCATTAAAATATCAGTAAGGAAAGGAAAAAATTGGACGAACGCAAGATTCTACTATGCATATATGCAAGAAGTGCCCTTAGAACAATTCAACAGCATATTATGACGACGAAAATAGTTGAACACAGACAAAAATAAGTCGTTGAATTCCAAAAAACAAAAAATCTACTATTTGAGACTTAAGAGGGCGATATTATATCACAAATTGCTGCAGTTGCTTAGGAGCAAGCACCTGATCCGTATCCTCCACATAGCGAAATAAATCCTCAAGGGTGCTATTCTCAACAAACTGACACATATCTATGAATTCGAGACAACACCTAATCATGAAAACATCAATCCTATCAATCTTTTGCCTTTTCACAGATCGACCTACAAGAGTGAAACTTATAGGAACCTTCAGCAGAATAGGACGCGTCCTCAGACAAGAGGATAGAATTTTCTTTTTCCAGAGTCATAACCTTTCCATCTGGTGTAGCGAAATGCCATACCAGACAGGAAAAGCGTAGGCAATGATAGCCCTGATCACCTGATTAATAGCATAACATCCTAAGATGTACCACTTTTCATCCGCAATACCCCTTAATATCCGAAAACCAGTAAGGAAAGTTTAAAGTCGGTCGGGCCGACTATATTATACCCTTCATCACTTTGGGTACATACATACTAATATATACAATATCCTGCATATAGAACAGACATATACAATCCTTAGAGGACATTTGAAATGGAATTGGAGGACATATATCTAAATCTAAACCGATTTTTCCAAATTTCGTCTAAATCGAATAAAACATAGGCTCTTGGGTGTACCATTTGCATCCATTCTATCAAATCTAAAAGACAGGAATTTCATCATGCCAGGCTGAATCGAATAGTGAAAATGCCAGAATGGCATCTTCGACATAGGTCAAGATAATACCATCAGGGCAAGAGAATACCCTGAGGAACACCGGCGAAAATCGGGCATTGGCTAGAGTGGTGATCATCACCCTCCCTAGTCTATGAACACGACCTGTTAAATCCAAACGACTGGAATTTATATAAAATTCCATCATGACAGGCAGAATCGAAAACCTTGGGCACAATGACTCGTTTCCTCTTGTGTGTTCGATTTTTTCCGAAGACTTCATGCAAATAAATTGTGGAGTAATTCCACTCTTGCTCAAGTAAACCTGTCGCCAGATAATAAGTTTTACCGAAGTTGCAGACGACCACTCGCTTGTAAGTGCTTTGAAGGCCTACACATTCGATTATATAGATCCTTAATTCTTTCTATTTGCATAGCTTTTTTCAATTTCCCACAAATAAATGACTTTCTGGAAAGAGAGAGCTCGGAGGAGCTCTCTCTCTCTTCCACCTCTCCAATCCGTCCCAAGAAGACAGCATTGGATACATAGAACACCTTATCCTTGGACTTGGCTAGACTTGCCATTGAGGATTTGTCCGACCCTACCACAAGGAGAGTCCCATTTTCTTTCTCTTCCCTTTAGAAATCTGGGACGCGTTCGGTATGTTGGACCTTGGATCAATGACCGGTGTTGGACCTTATTATTTGAGGAGAATTAGGGCTGAATTAAATAAATCTGTATTTAACTATGCTATAGGGGGATGCTTTATCATCAAACAAAAATTTAAGTTCATCAATGCACTCTGGAGAATTTTCACGACGAACAAGAAAATAACACAGTAGGCAACACAAAACATGGTAGGACACCAAACAGTATTGAGTTTATTTATGCTAAAAAAATGTCAAACTTTCCGATGTAAATGTTGTGCGAATCTACGTCGAACACGAACATGCTCACGTGTTAATTAACTTTTTTTGGCAAATTTTCCAAATCACTGTAAATAAACACAACGCGTGGTCGTACGTCAATCCATACTCAGTACAAAATGACAAACTTTTCAATCGAAATATCAGATGGTGCCAGGCAATATTTTGAAGACTTTGTATGGGGAATAACATCCGTTTTTTGGATACTGTGACAAAGTGTGTGACCGATATGTGTTTTGAGATCTTGACACAAAATTAAAAATTGTCCATAATAAGCAAACAAATAAATTCCCATGATAAAATGCAACTTTTGCACAATCCAAAAAAAATCATTATCATTATTATATTATCAGAAATTAAGATTCAACATTGTATCAACGTCCGTCCATCAGTCAAAAGCCAGCTAGCAATCATCAATGCAGAACACAGGTGAATTTTTTTAACCATCAGTCATTTGTGATATACAACTGAGGCAATGTCTCCTCCTCCTTAATTATAAATGACTGGAAATGGAAACAAGACAAAGCCAGCCAACTATCAGCTGCGATAGCATTTAACGATTTTCTTTTCGGATTTGATGCTATCACTCTCGTGTCCAAGTGTCTGGCTGTGGTGTCCAATGCAACAGGTGGACAAAATTATTACATTGTTGGTGTTGTTGTTGTCGTTGCAATAATTTGATGATGAAGATGAGAAACGTCAAGTGGGAAGTGGGATGGAATCAAGCAATGAATGAAATTGTAGAAAAACTATACAATTATTTTTGTTGTTGTTGCTGTTGCTGTTCATCTTTCTTTTGGGAAATCATGAAACACAGAGCCACGAACAAAAAAAAAACAACATAGAGGAAAGACACACTTTTATTATTTGTTGTGTCTCTGTGTTTAAGTTTTTTTTAAACAATTCCATTTGATTAATGACAATTTGCAACACTCAACATCACCATCATGACAATCACGATTAGTTTTTTGTTGTTTTCTGTTGGACAATACCAGTCGTAACAAGCAAACAGCTAAATATGTTGTAGCGGCTGAAGAAGTTCCACTATATCCAAAAGCTTCAATGAACTTAATGAATGAAAAATGGAAAATTAAAAGAAACAGAAACAGAGATTTGTGCGCCGGCTGCCCGCATTTCAAATATTGATGGGCTTTCAAGAAATGTTGAAATGATCAATAGTTAGCCTTAAGGTTGAACATAAATTAATTGTGGCATTTTACGATATGTTTTCGAGTTGGCTTCCTCAAATTTATTAATAAAACAAGAAATACAAAAAGAACAACAACGACGATTTGATGTGTCCAACTAACTAACTGTGTTTGAAGGGTGAGAGAATTTTTTAATAAATTATTCCGTGTCGATTTTAATTATCACACCGTTAAATTTAGTCTTTGGGCCACAATTGGCCGATTTTGGCAAAATATAAATTAAAAACAAAACAAAAATAGTCTTATAATTACGTTGGTATTAAATCGTGTGAAAATCCAAATAGTTTGATAATAAAAATCAAAATGACCATAATGACTCAGACGAAAGACTTAAGAAACGAACACATTTTTATGTTACCGGTGACAGAGAGAAAAATCATTAATTTTTTTTATGAAATATTGTTTAAAATAGCATTTTAAAATGGTTTTAACATTAAATGTGTACATTATAATTTATTCCATATATTATATTCTAGGTGCGGTCAAATTTATATTAAATGCTACGATTAGCTTTTAATATAATCTTAATTTCGCCCACGCCTTATTTTTTAAATATGTTTATATCGCTGAAATTTAATATGCGAAACTAAAGAAATGTTTCTCTAAATACAACAATACGAATTGGGTGAATTGGGAAAACCTTATCTCCTCACGGATGATTTTGAAATTTCTGTGACCTCATCATAGCCCTCATATTAAATGTGGCCCCAAAAGAAGAAGTTGTTGTTAAATCACAAGATCTCGGTGGATGGTAACGCATTTCGGAATCTTGACTTCAAAAAAACAATGTTTACTTGGGTGACACGTTGCGCCGTCTAGGGGAAATTGAACGTTATACAGGTCAATGTCATCTAACACATATCGCAGTAACCGAATACATTCACTATAATTCCCAAACGGCAAGGCCGAATGCTCCCACCAGATCATAAACCGCATCAAACAGTCACTCGCCCAATCCCCATTTGTGATTACTTTGTAAAAATCATTATTCGACAGAAATCCGGATAATTGTCATACATTTTAAGGTGACAAGAAGGCATAGCATTATAAGACATTGCTGAGAATTGACGGCTTAAAGGAGTTTTTGCAAAATACTGTATAATGACGAAATGCTCCCTTGCAAAGAACAATAAGGAGTGGCCAAAAGTGAGTTTTCCTCAGAACGATAACAGGGATTTTTGGATTTACACACAAATTTCTGAATTACCGTCCGAAGCACCTGCACGACTACACACAAATGTTTTATTTTGGCGAAAATTTTGCATAAATTTCCAAATGATTTAATGATCATTGGGTAGAAAATATCCCAAGCAAAATTCCGATTTTCGATACAAGAACTTCCTGTTCACCTTTCATGAACGTGGAGTTCTTGTAGTGTGGAAAATATCTTCGCATGCAATGTCCAATATAGGCCCATTTTTTATATAGCTTCATTGTGCCTGTAATTTCACATTCCGCGTTACTGCTAGGTAAGAAATTTCGTCGATGAACATTTTCATAAAGGTCCACGGTTTACCATGGCCATTTTATGTATTTCGATGGACTAAGGCTCATTTTCCAACCTACGAGTTTGTGATATAATTTGATTTTTTAACAGGGATTTTTGGATTTACACACAAATTTCTGAATTACCGTCCGAAGCACCTGCACGACTACACACAAATGTTTTATTTTGGCGAAAATATTGCATAAGTTTTAAAACTATTTAATGACCAATATAGTCCCATGTTTTATATATCCTCATTGTGCCTGTAATTTCACATTTCGCGTTACTGCTAGGTAAGAAATTTAGTCGATGAAAATTTTCATTAAGGTCCACGGTTTACCATGGCCTAAATATAATAGTGGCTGCTCCATTTTATGTATTTCGATGGACCTAAGCTCATTTTCCAACTTAAGAGTATGCGATATAATTTGGAATTCCGATCAATAGGAGAATAAAATCCCCGCTCATTTTAGGTACTTTGGTGGTCCTACGTGCCATATCCAACCAAATAGACAGTACTATGGGGTTCACACCATACTTAGAAGGTATATTTTTTCCTGGTTTTTGGGAATTTGGAATGCCCACATTAAGGTGAATGGTATTAAAAGTTCGTTCAGATCAAAAGTATGTACATTTTATTTTATTTTTCTACGCTGTACAACTCTGTGGAACAGGCTATTATGTCTTTGTTCGTAATACACAAAACGAATCTGGTTACATAGAATCACGTATTTAAGATCAGAAAAAAATAACATTTTGCACAGATCATTTATTTGGTTCAAGAGGGAACCCTATTGCAATTGGTAAAAATCCGTTCAGATTAAAATATATAGCTCCTATATACATTTTCGTTTTTCCGAGTAACACGAAATTGAAGAAATATATTAAGTTATATCTCATTTATAATGTTTTGTTCTGTTAAATGTTAAGGGGTGAAGCGAAATCTTCTGTAAATACCGGGAGGGAATCCTAAAATAACTAACCGGACTTTACGAAACATGAGGAGGGTAGCAACATTTGCCAAGGAGCCACCACCTTACGCGAAGGTTGTCAGGAGGTGCAGTAGGGCATGGTTGTGATAGGTTTTGATTGGATTGGATTGGATAAGAAGATGTCACAAAAGGAAGTGAGTGAAAAACGCCCAGAAACAAAAGTGAAGGCACCTAGAAGATAATGACCGACTGCCACGAATACCTTTTACTGGTGGACAATTGATTGTGGTCAACAAGATAAACCTCCACCAGTGTGAGAAGGAAAAAATGGATTCGATAAAAATATGTATATCAAACCTTGGGCTGTTAAAAACAAAGTCTGGGGATTAAACCGTGAAAAATAATTATTTTATGTTTTTTTTTTTATTTTATCGAAACAAAAATGTATAATTTCTATGCTCACATAGGAGAACATAGGATGCACTTTAATAAAGCAGAGGAAGGACAACATTTACCTAGCATCAGTCTATCACCTGTTCGACCACCACCAACGGTGGAGCTGCAAAGATTTTTAGACTAAAAGTGGCGTAAGGTATCACATTGTCGGCCTCGTCCGACTTCGACGCTTTTCTTATTGGTGCAACATATATTAAAAAACCAAACCCTCACATACCCATTTTGTATACCCTTGTACATGTGTGTACTAAATTTGTCTTTCCGTTTGCAACACCTCGAAATATTCGGCAGAGACCACATAAAGTGTATATATTTTTGATCAGAATAAAATTCTAGGTCGATTTATGCATTCTCGCAATATTTGAGATGGTCATACATTTTTATTACTCCTACGGTGTTCTTTATCGAATGTGAGATATATCGTCCATGTTTTAGTATAGCCCCCCAAATATTCGATATTTTTATGTACTTTGAGTCCCCATTGGGTAGCACATATTCCTACCAAAAAAGATTGATATCGCTCCACTTCTTATGAAAGCTACCATAAGACGGTACTTCCTAACTATTCTGTATTTGGAGAGAGTTTTTTCAACAGAATTGACTATAATTTAGTAGAGGTTTAGCTCCTCTATCATATTTTTTTAGAAGACACTTATATTGGCATTTTGAACGTTTTCGTCGAGAGGTAACCTAAAAAGAGATGCCAATATTTCCATTTCAATATTACTGCACGAAAAATTAAGTTTCATGTTAGCTTTATAAAATTTGGCAAAAAAAGTACTGGGAAATGTATACGAAAAAATTGCTAGTATTTTTTTAATTGTTTGTCTTAAGTTGACGTCTATATATTCGGTATATATAAATATATATATATATATATACCGATTTCTCTTCTTCAGTGACTTATATTAAAATTTGATGGAAAATATTTTTGTTCCTTTATACCATGCTTCTAAAATGACATCTAGTGAGAAAAATTGGTACAAACGCTGAATTATATAGGATTTAATCCTAATATGAGTTTTTTATCCTCACGATGTAAACTATCAAAATGCTTATACCCTTGACTTATATTTTTAGTCCTCTAACATATTTTTTGGAATTTCCAGATAATAATTTTTCTTAAAATTGGTTTTATTAAACCCCTTATTTAGAGATTAAAATTTACCACCATTGATGAAGGACCCGACTGATTACTGGTATTTTAAATGTCTTGGAGAACTTTTTAACTTTTTGTTACTTGCCGCAAGAGTCAGCTTTTGTAATACATTCTTCTTTTTGTTTTCGCCAATATTGAAATTACTGATTTTCTGTGGCAATTAAGTCCCTTTTCATTTATCTTCTAAGAGTTTTTTTCTTTTTATACCCTTCACCACTCTGTGGTACAGGGTATTATGTCTTTGTGCATATGTTTGTAACAGGCAAAAGGAATCGAGATAGACCCATGGTTCCTTTTGAGAATATGCATAGAATCACTTTCTGAGTCGATTTATGCATGTCCGTCCGTCCGTCCGTCCGTCTGTCCGTCCGTCCGTCCGTCTGTAGATGTTAAATTGTAAACAAAGTACAGGTCGCATTTATGATCCGATTTGGATGAAATTTGGCACAAGTCACTTATTCGGCCCAAGGACGAACCCTATTGAAATTGGGAAAAATCGGTTCAGATTTAGATATAGCTCCCATATATATATTTAACCGATTTAATGTAAACGGTCCCTATATATCTTTCGATTTGCACGAAATTTGGTACAGCCTAATCATTTAGGTCTAGAATGATGTCTGCCAAGTTTCATGAAAATCGGTCCAGATTTAGATATAGCTCCCATATATAGTTTCATCCGATTTCATGTAAATGGTGCACCAAAGTATCTATATATCTTTCGATTTGCACTAAATTAGGTATAACGTACTTAATTTGAGCCTAGAATGATGTCTGCCAAGTTTCGAGAAAATTGGTCCAGATTTAGATATAGCTCCCATATATAGTTTCGTCCGATTTCATGTAAATGGTGCCCCAAAGTCCCTATATATCATTCGATTGGCACGAAATTTGGCATAACGTACTGAATTGATCCTAGAATGATGTCTGCCATGTTTCAAGAAAATCGGTCCAGATTTAGATATAGCTCCCATATATAGTTTCGTCCGATTTCATGTAAATGGTGCCCCAGAGTCCCTATATATCTTTCGATTTCCACGAAATTTGGCATAACGTACTGAATTGGGCCTAGAATGATGTCTGCCAAGTTTCATGAAAATAGGTCCAGATGTAGATATAGCTCCCATATATAGTTTCGTCCGATTTCATGTAAATGGTGCACCAAAGTCTCTATATATCCTTCGATTTGCACTAAATTAGGTATAACGTACTGAATTGAGCCTAGAATGATGTCTGCCAAGTTTCGAGAAAATCGGTCCAGATTTATATAGCTCCCATATATAGTTTCGTCCGATTTCATGTAAATGGTGCACCAAAGTCTCTATATATCCTTCGATTTGCACGAAATTAGGTATAACGTACTGAATTGAGCCTAGAATGATATCTGCCAAGTTTCGAGAAATCGGTTCAGATCTAGATATAGCTCCCATATATATTTTCGTCCGTTTTAATGTGGGTGGTGCACCAAAGTCCCTATATATCCTTCGATTTGCACGAAATTTGGTATAGAGTACTGAATTAGGGGCAGAATGATGTCTGCCAAGTTTCAAGAAAATCGGTCCAGATTTAGATATAGTCCCCATATATAGTTT
>NW_026888937.1:0-12139 GCF_032173495.1 Musca vetustissima
TGTCTTGCTACACCAAAATTCGTGTAAATCGAATGATACATAGGGTCTTTGGGCCACCAATTACCTTAAATTGCACGAACATGTATATGGGAGCTATATCTAAATCTGAACCGATTTTTACGAAACTTAGTACATATCATACTAGGTTTAATTCAACACTTCGTGCAAATCGAAAGATATGTAGCACTCAGCACAAGTCAAATCGAAGGATATTAAGGGACTTTGGTGCAACATTTACCTAAAATCGGGCGAAACTATATATGGGAGCTATATCTAAATCTGAACCGATTTTCACGAAACGTCGATCAAGACTTAATTCAATTCGCTATGCCAAATTTCGTGGAAATGGAATGATATATACGTACTTTGGTGAACCATTTACATTAAATCGGTCGAATATATATACGGGAGCTATATCTAAATCTGACCCGATTTTCAATAAATTTTACGCACTTCATTCTAGTCTCAATTTAGTACGCTATGCGAAATTTCGTGCAAATCGGAAGATATATGGGGACATTGGTACACTATTTACATTAAATCGGAAAATATGTATGTATACTATATCTAAATCTGAACCGATTTTTCCCAATTTCAATAGGGTTCGTCCAAATTTCATCCAATTTGGATCATAAATGCGACCTGTACTTTGTTTACAATTTAACATGGACAGACAGACGGACGGATATGCATAAATCGACTCAGAAAGTGATTCTATGCATATTCTCAAAAGGAACCATGTGTCTATCTCGTTTCCTTTTGCCTGTTACAAACATATGCACAAAGACATAATACCCTGAACCACAGTGTGGTGAAGGGTATAAAGAGATTTCGCTTTTCGCATTCATTGATGTTTTCAATTCTTGATTTTATGTAAGTATCCAAAGCGATTACTATAGAGTACCAATTTAACTGCCTCTCCTTTGTCAAAGAACAAACAAAAAACCGTTTCCCCATCAAATAAGCTTGCATGGTAAATTGTTTAAGTCCAGCGTATGTTAAAAAACTATTGAATCGGTTTTTTTTTTTGCTGATGACGACTGCCTGCGAAACAATGGGGTATAGAAAATCCTCAATAATTTGCTCGAATATTTTTTTCCGCTCAGTAATACTTTAAATACTGGGAAACGAATGGGAAAACATAGGATGCAAATATGAAATTCTCATAAAAACCCCAAAAAGAAGTGGAATGATATGTGAAAGATGCGATGCGAAAGGAAGAAATAAAGCATTTCTGGGAAAGCATTTGAGAAATAAGATACAGGATTATTATTAATTGTTGTGAAATACAACTTTGAATTAAGTGTGTTAACAGATGTAATAATAAAAGTACCTATGAATAGTCTCATCACTTTAAATCGTATTCAACAATTTTTTTTGGACAAATAATAAAATCCCTAAAAATGACTCCCAATTCTCGCTGAAGACAACAACATTCATTTTTATCATTGTTTTATTTGTTTGTTTTTGTCATTCCACACCAACTTCTTCCTCATATTTCGACATACAGTCGAAAATAAAAACTGGTGCTCTTTTCAGCCGGGTGACATCAATCCTGAATAGCATCGCTGGCAACGTGGCTTTTGTTGTTCCCAATGCATTGATCGCCTCTATGTATTCGATGAGGTGTAACGCACGTTTTGACAGTGTCTATTTGACATTAACAAAAATTTGCTGAATACAAAACACTTGGAGAAATGTGAAACAATATTTCCGGCCGTGCACAAAACTGATAAAACTTGCATAACCTTCTCAACGTTTTAAATCGCATACGAGTTTTATGTACGCCATGAAAAATAGACATCGTTTTATACACGTCTATGATCTATATACGGTCCATTAACAACCTTACCATTCCTTATACATCAATCTGTTCAATACGAACCTATCTCGCTTAAAATGTATACTGCCGAGGTGTCTAACGATTAATAGCAGTGAACCGTGTTATTTTCCTAACATTATTTTTCTATTGAAGGACATTACACGTCTGGTACTAAGGGGTTTCAATGCACACCATGAAATGCGGTCCTAGGTAATGAGGGGAACAGCGTTTGCGGTCCAAATTGAAAGCTAAATGATGAGGATTAACAGTGGTGTCAACCAACCACAATCCCCACATAACTGTCCATTAACAGACCGCCTAATTCCATAGCCTCTAAATTCCGCATTTTCCTTTACATAAGAAACCATTCCAGAGAACTATTCAGCCGCTAGATTTATTTCTCCTGGTTGAATGCCCGAGAAAGAATTTCACATCAGAAACAGTTGGATCAGCAAAAGAGCGTGGTGAGCTCCGTCGATCTAACCCAGCAGATTCCAGAGTAAGGGAACTTACGTTGGATGCCAGCAGATTATTCGCGAAGCATAAGCAAAATAAAAGGTTAAATCATCTGAAGTGTTTCTACATAGGAAACGTTGTGAATTAGCTGTGGGTAACTGTTAAGTCGTTTTTGAATCTTGATAAGACGATTGATATGACCTCTGTGACTGATCCGAAGAGATGAGCCTGGTGTTTCAATCAACACTTTGTTGAGTATCGCTAGAGTGACAGACCGAAGCGATGAGTATTACATTGCCAGTGCTATCCGTGGCGATAAGTCATCGAAAGCGATGGGCCCTGACGAAATATTTATGGTAAAGCTGATGCAGCTGGATAAGCCAGGAGTTTGGTATCTCACTAAAGATTTTAATCGTTCTCTCCACATGGACGGCGTAAATGAAAATGTTATTGGATGTGCCAGTCTACGGACATACAATTCGGGGTAACATAACATGTTTAAATCGTCCGCGCCAACCACAGCTATCTATGCCTAGTTCAGAGTAGGAACAATATCCTAAAGTTGGTTGCCACGCCTCAGATAAGGAAACCGCTATCACTTCTTATAAACAACAGTTCGGTCTGTTAACAGCTATGTGGTGCCAATCTGTAAATACTAGAGCTACGTAATGGAGAAGTATTTAGACTTGCCAAAACGCCACCCTGACAACTGCAACAGGGTACCTCCTCATGATATCTACGAACCATAAAATATGAAGAGGCGAAGATACTTTCCTTACGACCGCATGTTCGTTACAGTACCTGCTTGGATACTTCAGAGAGAATCATTCTAACCATCATATGATGATCAAAGCACCCGCCAAGCCTGCTCATCTTACTCCGGAAGATATGTGATATGTGCAATCAGAGGAAGTAGCAACATTTCCTAATTTGGAGACAAGTCCAGAATTAGTATTGGGCAATCTAGTTCACGGAACGAAACGGAACTTTCTTGTTCTTTTTATACCCTTCACCACACTGTGGTACAGGGTATTATGTCTTTGTGCATATGTTTGTAACAGGCAAAAATAATCGAGATAGACCCATGGTTCCTTTTGAGAATATGCATAGAATCACTTTCTGAGTCGATTTATGCATGTCCGTCCGTCCGTCTGTCCGTCTGTAGATGTAAAACTGTAAACAAAGTACAGGTCGCATTTATGATCCGAATTGGATGAAATTTGGCACAGCTCATTTGTTTGGCCCAAGGACGAACCCTATTGAAATTGGGAAAAATCGGTTCAGATTTAGATATAGCTCCCATATATATTTTCGTCCGATTTAATGTAAACGGTCCCTATATATCTTTCGATTTGCACGAAAATTGGCACAGCGTAATGAATTAGGTCTAGAATGATGTGTGTAAAATTTCATAAAAATCGGTTCAGATTTAGATATAGCTCCCATATATATCTTCGTCCGATTTAAGGTAAATTGTGTACCAAAGTCCCTATATATCTTTCGATTTGCATGAAATTTGGCACAGCGTAATGAATAAGGTCTAGACTGATGTATGCCAAGTTTCGTGAAAATCGGTTCAGATTTAGATATAGCTCCCATATATATCTTCGCCCGATTTAAGGTAAATGGTGTACCAAGGTCCCTATATACCATTCGATTTGCACGAAAATTGGCACAGCGTAATGAATTAGGTCTAGAATGATGTGTGTAAAATTTCATAAAAATCGGTTCAGATTTAGATATAGCTCCCATATATATCTTCGTCCGATTTAAGGTAAATGGTGTACCAAAGCCCCTATATATCTTTCGATTTGCACGAAATTTGGCACAGCGTAATGAATAAGGTCTAGAATGATGTATGCCAAGTTTCGTGAAAATCGGTTCAGATTTAGATATAGCTCCCATATATATCTTCGTCCGATTTAAGGTAAATTGTGTACCAAAGCCCCTATATATCTTTCGATTTGCACGAAATTTGGCACAGCGTAATGAATAAGGTTTAGAATGATGTATGCCAAGTTTCGTGAAAATCGGTTCAGATTTAGATATCGCTCCCATATATATCTTCGTACGATTTAAGGTAAATTGTGTACAAAAGTCCCTATATATCTTTCGATTTGCACGAAATTTGGCACAGCGTAATGAATGAGGTCTAGAATGATGTATGCTAAGTTTCGTTAAAATCGGTTCAGATTCAGATATAGCTTCCATATATATCTTCGTCCGATTTAAGGTAAATGGTGTACCAAAGTCCCTATATACCATTAGATTTGCACGAAAATTGGCACAGCGTAACGAATTAGGTCTAGAATGATGTGTGTAAAATTTCATAAAAATCGGTTCAGATTTAGATATAGCTCCCATATATATCTTCGTCCGATTTAAGGTAAATTGTGTACCAAAGTCCCTATATATCTTTCGATTTGCACGAAATTTGGCACAGCGTAATGATGTATGGCAAGTTTCGCGAAAATCGGTTCAGATTCAGATATAGCTTCCATATATATCTTCGTCCGATTTAAGGTAAATGGTGTACCAAAGTCCCTATATACCATTCGATTTGCACGAAAATTGGCACAGCGAAATGAATTAGGTCTAGAATGATGTGTGTAAAATTTCATAAAAATCGGTTCAGATTTAGATATAGCTCCCATATATATCTTCGTCCGATTTAAGGTAAATTGTGTACCAAAGCCCCTATATATCTTTCGATTTGCACGAAATTTGGCACAGCGTAATGAATAAGGTCTAGACTGATGTATGCCAAGTTTCGTGAAAATCGGTTCAGATTTAGATATAGCTCCCATATATATGGGATTTAAGGTAAATTGTGTACCAAAGCCCCTATATATCTTTCGATTTGCACGAAATTTGGCACAGCGTAATGAATGAGGTCTAGAATGATGTATGCTAATTTTCGTGAAAATCGGTTCAGATTCAGAAGTAGCTCCCATATATAGCTTCGCCCGATTTTAGGTACATAGTCCACTAAAGTCCCTGGAAATCTTTTTGTATAGCGTACTGAATTAAGTCTAGAATGATGTGTGCAAAGTTTCGTGACAATCGGTCCAGATTTAGATGTAGCTCCCATATATATTTTCATCCGATTTAAGGTAATTGGTGTACCAAAGGCCCTATATATCTTTCGATTTGCACGAAATTGGGCATAGTGTACTGACATTTGAAACTGTAATAATTTGTGCTAAGTTTCATGAAAATCGGTTCAGATTTAGATATAGCTCCCATATATATTTTCGCCCGATTGTAGGTAATTGGTGTACCAAAGTCCCTGGAAATCTTTTCATTTGCACGAATTTTGGCATAGCGTACTGAATTAAGTCTAGAATGATGTTGCAAAGTTTCGTGAAAATCGGTTCAGATTTAGATATAGCTCCCATATATATTTTCGTCCGATTTTATGTAATTGGTGCACCAAAGTCCCTATATATCTTTCGATTTGCACGAATTTTGGTATAGGGTACGTTGGTCAGCTAAGTACTTCGCGTTGTTACAAGAGACATTTGGGTTTGAAAGGTTTTTTGTATAGAAGCAATAGCTTCTGGGGAGAATATCCCAACAGAAAACTAATGGAACTGATGAGGATCAGTGGCGTGATCCGAAACTATAGTCTTCCCTGCCTTACCCCTCGGCAATCAATGCCATACATTCATCACTAATAAATAGTTCTTTTTTATAAAAACAAAATACAAATGGTATCCCAAATAAACCGCCAACACTACTGAAGTACTGAATTAAGTCTAAAATGATGTTGCTAAGCTGGATACATATGTAGAATATACCCAAAGTGGTGAAGGGTATCATATAGTCGGCCCAGCCCGACTTTACTACTTTCCTTACTGGTTTAATATAGTCGCTTTGACTCCTTGATAGTTCCACTGATATATATATATATATATATATATATGGGTCTCAGATGAATATGTCGTGGTGTTTCGTGACAAGTTGTGTTGGAGGGTATACAAAACAGTCCCTATAACCGATTTTCCCTTTAGATACAAATCAATTCACAAAACTGAACTAACTTTGTTTAGGGGAAAAAGTCCCTCCCCCAATTTCTTTGTGTGTTGTAACAACACATATCCATAAACGAACATTAACTTGCAACAGATGCATGCACCACACACACACTCATGACACCTCGATAAACATACGTTTTTGTTTTGCATAACCGCCCGACAATGTAAGCCAAGCCATTCATACCCAACCGGGTTGATGCCATGGATGCCGTCATCAGTAAACGTACACTCACAAATTATTCCATGATGTTCCCGAAACACACACTCAAAGGAGCATCCATCGCTAGTGGCAACTGCGACAAGTCGCAAACACATCAACACACAGACACAAACTTTCACATTCCGATATACACTTTATAATATCCTTGAATATATCAGACAAGAGAAATGATGTTGTTGTTGCTGTGTACATTGCAATATCTGCCTGTGTGCCTGCGTGCAATTTGTGTTTTTTCTCCAACTGATGCAAGAATGCTTATTTCTCAGTATTTGCCATGAACGCCGTTTCTTGCATTGGAGGAACGACAAACGATACTGGATAGATTGAATAAAATTGTTAGGCACTCTCTCTATGTGAATAAATACGAATATAGGTGGATGGGAGTATTGGGTTCAAGGAGAGTCTTCTGTATTTGTGGTGCGGAACTTGGTAGTAAACCTGAAAAAACAAACGAAAAAAGGAAAATCTAATAGCAACAAACTCCACCAATAGTAACGTGAATAAATATGAGCATCCTTTCGTATTTTTGACAGAATATTTTTAAAAGAAATTAAATTCAACATTTTCCATTTGAATTTGTCAACGTTCGGTACGTTGAAAGAAATGGCTTTGAAATTATTTAAAAAAATGGCATAAATAACTTTTAACGAAATACGCTATGTTTTTATATTTCTTACTTTGACGACGACTTATAAATTTTAAATGATTGTTGCATCATACTGATGTCAATATTATGGGGAAATGAAAAATGGAAAGAATTACATTCCCGGAATTGAGGTTAATATTAAATAATTCTGTCAAATGCCAGCAAATAAAAACCAGTAAGGAAAGTTCAAAAGTCGGACGGGGCCGACTATATGATACCCTTCACCACTTTGGGTACATGCAAGACATGTTAATATCTACAATATCCTGTAGATAGAACGGTCATAGAATCTTTGGAGGACCATTGATATGGAATCGGGTGAAATTAAATGTGCTATCTAGATGTATATTTAAACCAATTGAAACCAGTAAGGAAAGTAGTAAAGTCGGACGGGGCCGACTATATGATACCTTTCACCACTTTGGGTATATTCTACAAATGTAACCTAAAAGACGTCACCTTTTCGAAGGAACATTGACATACAATTGAAGGAACTTAAATATGTGATCTATATCTATATCTTAACCGTCTAACATCTATCCCTACACATGTTATTCTGCAACCTGTGCACAGTTTAAAATTTAATCTCAATCAGACACCCATTGATTATTTGGTGTACAATTAACATTAATAAGTTAAAAGTATATATAGCAGCTATGCTATATCTTTATCTGAACCGATTTCAAGGAAGCGATGCAAGCGATTAATTTATATTAACTTCAGTACATTGTATCAATCGGCCCAGCTATGGACTTTACTTAAAATCGAACGAAAATATATATAGGAGGTCTATGTAACTGAATTACACAGTACTTTATGCCAAAATTGGTGCACATCTCATAATTTTCAGGTACCATTTACCTAAAATCGGACGAAACTATATATGGGAGCTATATCTAAATCTGCACCGATTTTTACTAAACTTAGCACACGTTATTCTACACTAAATTCAGTACGCTATACCAAAATTCGTGCATATTGAACGATTTTCAGGAATTTTGGTGCTCAATTTACCTAAAATCGGACGAAAACATATATGGGAGCTGTATCTAAATCTGAACCGATTTTCTCCAATTTCAATAGGGTTCATCCTTGAGCCAAATAAGTGACTTCAGGCAAATTTCATTCAAATCGGATTATAAACGCGACCTGTACTTTGTTTACAATTTAGCATCAACAGACGGACGGACGGACATGCATAAATCGACTCAAATGCATTCGCATTGCATTAGTTTGGTGTATTATTCACAAAAAATCGGACGAAACTATATATGGGAGTGTTAAAGAGCGGGAGAAAGGAAACAACTATCATGGTTGAATGCTGATTCGATTCTAATTTATTTATGAAATATTCTGACTTAAGTACTACATAAACTAATTAACTTAGCCTAATCTTTTACACTTAACAGCTATCGATTCTCACAGTGCACATGAGGGTTGCGTTCATTTTTTACATCAAATGAGCGCACCAATATCATTGCGTGTGGACTTCTTTATTATCAGCGCGCATACACACAGATCTTGTGACTGCATTAGCCACTTATCATAAAACCACTTGAACATTATGATATGTGAAGTGATCCTAAATAAAAAAGATGAAGCCGAGCATGTTCATGTTTTTATGAAAAGGAAGATATATCTAAATCTGAACCTTCGCACACATCAGTCTGGACCTGTATCATTCACATAAAATCGGACGAAACTATATATGGGAGCTACATATAAATCTGAACCGATTTTAACAAAACTTCGCAGACATTAGGGTGGACCTAAAAATTTTGTCCCAGTCGGACAAATTTTGTGAGTTTGGTGCATCATTCACATAAAATCGGACGAAACTATATATGGGAGCTATATCTAAATCTGAACCGATTTTCTCCAATTTCATTGGGCCAAATAAGTGATCTGTGCCAAATTTCATCCAAATCGGATCATAAATGCGACCTGTACTGTGTTCACAAAAATACATGGACGGACGGACATGCGTAAATAGACTCAGAAAGTGATTCTATGTATATTCTCAAAAGGAACAATGGGTCTATCTCGATTCCTTTTGCATGCTACAAACATATGCATAAAGACATAATACCCTGTACCACAGTGTGGTATAGGGAATTACCACTAAGGAAAGTGGTAAAGTCGGACTGGGCCGTTGTGCAAAATTTTGTCTCAATAGAACAAATATTAGGAGTATGGTGCACCGTTTGCCATAATATTTAATTCCGCACAGATATTCTGCAATTTCAAAAGGGTTTGTTTTTAGTCGAAATTAGTGGCCTGTACCAAATTTCATCCAGTTTGGATCATGAATGCGACCTGTACTTTTCCACAAAAATACATGGGCGGTGGGCTATATCGGTCAACGCTTAGGCATGGCTCCAATATAAGGGTACCTTCCCAATTTTCGGTATTTTGTGGTTATTGAGCGCATTTTTCAACCGATTTCGCTGAAATTTGGTACAATTGGTTCTTTTTGGGTACCGGTTTTCGACCAAACTGGCTTCAATTTAGTACTTTGAGTTGTTATTGAGTAGCAAATCTTTCCACTAAAAATTATAAATATAGGTCCATTTTTTCCGGTACCCCTATATAATGGTACCCCGAATTTTCAGTATTTTAAGGGTTTTGAGCTTATTTTTCGACAGAGTTGCCTGTAATTTAGTATTTTGAATTCCTCTTGGGAAGCAAATCTCTAAACAAAAAATTGTAAATATTGGTCCATTTTTTCCGGGTAGCCCCCATATAAGGGTAACCTTCAATATTTGGTATTTTCATTCCGCTTTCTATATATATCGTGATAAAAATATCTCCCCAATTTTCGGTATTTTGGGGTTCTTGGGCGCGTTTTTCGACCAAATGTGCTGCAGTTTTGTATTTTGTAGTCGTATATGGTAACTAATCTCCCTCCTAAAAATTATAAATTGTCGCCGCTTTTAGGGTAGTCCCCATATAACCCCCTTTCTTATATTAAACCAGTAAGGAAAGTAGTAAAGTCGGACTGGGCCGACTATATTATACCCTTCACCACTTTAACGATATTCTACATATGTATCCTAACAGACGTCGCCTTTTCATGGTCCTTTGAAATTGAACGAACTTAAATTTGCGATCTTTATCTATAAGTAAACCGACTAACATCAATTCCAACACATGCCATTCTGCAACCTTTTCTAAAATTGTGTAAATAGTGTGCTTCAGCACACGCACTGTTTAAAATGTATCTATCAGGCACCCATTGATTATTTGGTGTACAGTCAACATGAATAGGTCGAAATTATATATGGAAGCTAATCTGAACCGATTTCAAGGAAACTTGCTAGGCATTAATTTTTATTAATTTCTGTACGTGTATGGGTCTGTATGGGCCTTTAGTTTACCATTTACTTAAAATCGGACGAAAATATATACAGAAGGTATATGTAAATCTGAACCAATTTCAAGAAAACTTGACACAAAAAAGGTTATAGCAACAGTACATTGTACTAAATTGTGTGCCGACGGCCAATCTTTGGGTGCACAATGTTAATTAAATCGGTCGAAAATATATATTGAATCTATATCTAAATCTGAACCGATTTTAACGAAACTTAGCACACATCATTCTGGACCTAATTCAGTAACCCATGCCAAATTTCGTGCAAATCGAAAGATATATAGGCACTTTGGAGCCCCATTTACCTCATATCGGACGAAACTATATATGGGAGCTATATCTAAATCTGACCCGATTTTCTTGAAACTTAGCACACATCATTGTATACCTAATTCAGTACGCAGCGCCAAATTTCGAAAGATATATAGGGCGTTTGGTGCACCATTTACATTAAATCGGACAAAAATATGTATGGGAGCTATATCTAAATCTGAACCGATTTTTCCCATTTTCAATAGGGTTCGTCCTTGGGCCAATTAGGTGACCTGTACCAAATTTCATCCAAATCGGATAATACTTTGTTAAAAAAAATACATGGACGGACGGACATGCATAAATCGACTCAGAAAGTGATTCTATGCATATTCTCAAAAGGAGCCGTGGGTCTATCTCTTGAATGACGTTATTGCGTTTTGTTGAAATAAGTCCAGATGCAGCCATAACTTCAGTATGTATTTCCAACGGGTGTCTGATGGAAATTAAATTTTTAACAGTGCGGCGTAGTGAATTTGCTATAAATCGTTTTGCACAAATTTACCCCATTGTACACAGACGACTCTAAATCTGTCCGAATAAAATTAAATTTATCATATGTTGCAGAAAGACATGTGTATGTTCCTTGGAGCGAACAATTGTAAGGATTATATCCAAAGTGGTGAAGGGTACCATATAGTCGGTCCCACTGTACTGCATTCCTTACTTGTTCTTTATTCATTATTTTCATTATCTTAATTTGATTCTTGTTTTAAATTTGCCGTAGCTTTTAATGAGTTATTCATTATTTTATGACTTCTACGATGGCAATTAAAACGAAAAATTAACCATGCTGGTAAATAATTTTCAAGAATTTATCTCTTTTATTTACATTTAAATTGTTAAATATAAGAGATTTCTGTGCTATCCAGATATAGTGTCTGTATGTTTTCTGCGTTAGTAGAGAAACAGAAAAAAATTAATTTGCTGCCAAGTTCTTGCGTTTGACCAAGCAGCAAGATATGAAAAATAAGCCCATAAATACTGGATCATGATGCTACGAACGAAATTCATTCGGACTGACAGACTGATAATTATTTTCAATTACATAAACATGCTTTTCTATTTGCCTTTAGATTCTGGGAGTGCGTATGTGTTTGTGTGTGTGAGTGTGCGAGCAAAAAATCCTGACCATGAATAAGGCAGCATCATTTATGGGGCATAGAGAGAAAATTGGACATAATGCCAACATTACCATGTCTGGTGGCTATTTATCATTAAATCTGTTTTATTTTTATGACGCATCAGCAGCAGTAGCAGCAACAACAACACC
>NW_026888938.1:0-12249 GCF_032173495.1 Musca vetustissima
GTTTTTTCGATGACTATAAGAGGCGTGGATTTTTTAAAGAATGTTTTTTCGTGGATGACTATAAGAGGCGTGGATTTTTTAAAGAATGTTTTTTCGATGACTATAAGAGGCGTGGATTTTTTAAAGAATGTTTTTTCGATGACTATAAGAGGCGTGGATTTTTTAAAGAATGTTTTTTCGATGACTATAAGAGGCGTGGATTTTTTAAAGAATGTTTTTTCGATGACTATAAGAGGCGTGGATTTTTTAAAGAATGTTTTTTCGATGACTATAAGAGGCGTGGATTTTTTAAAGAATGTTTTTTCGATGACTATAAGAGGCGTGGATTTTTTAAAGAATGTTTTTTCGATGACTATAAGAGGCGTGGATTTTTTAAAGAATGTTTTTTCGATGACTATAAGAGGCGTGGATTTTTTAAAGAATGTTTTTTCGATGACTATAAGAGGCGTGGATTTTTTAAAGAATGTTTTTTCGATGACTATAAGAGGCGTGGATTTTTTAAAGAATGTTTTTTCGATGACTATAAGAGGCGTGGACAAAAAAAAATGCTTTTGGTCGATTTCAACAGCTAAATACTGACCGATTTTCATAAAACAGTTGCGTCCTTGGAGTTACTTTTTTCAGGGTCTAACAAGCCCATGATGATTACTTTTTTAAATATATTTCTTTAAGAGGTAAAATGTGTCTAAGAGTGAATGTTTTAAATATATTTGTTCCAACCTCTGAACATGAAGGAGTATGCTCTGACCAAGAATATACAATGTTTTATAATATTACATTGGGGAAAAAGAAATCCATTATTTTTTCGACAGATAGCTGTACTGATAGATTTCTAAATTATCGATCAAACAATTTCAGATTTATGGTCGTTTGAAGGGTGACATATCGCAGCAAAAAAAAAAAAAAAAAAAAAATTATATACTATTTTGCTGTTTTTTGTTTGGTGCATTCAGTGAACAACGGGAAATTTCGGTACATTTTACAGTTTTTCTTTGACAAAGGCGAAAATGCAAGCCAAGCGGCTAAAATTGTTAATGGTGTTTATGGTTTCGATACTGTAACAGCCAATTTTGAGCAATTTTGGTTTCGTAGATTTTTGAAATCAGGAATTTTTGATGTTAAAGATGCATATCGCACAGGTACGCCGGTCGTCGAATATATCGATAAAATCGGAGAAATGATCGAAGTTGACCGGCATGTTAGCAGTCGTAACATCGACCAGGAGCTAAAAATCGACCATAAAACTGTTTTAAATCATTTACAATTGACCAAAAACTGCCAGAATTGGCCATCAGGAGAGGAGTCGTTTTCCACAAGGACAACACTAGGCCACACACATCTACAGTGACTCAGCTGAAATTTCGGGAGCTTAGTTGGAAACCAAGCGATCATTATCTTTTTCTTGCATTGCAAAATTTGTTTTTTAATGATACATAATTGGTTTCTAGGGAGGATAGTGAAAATCAACTACTAATTTTTTTTTGCAAATGGAGAGCAGGATTTCTATGAGAGAGACATTATGAAGTTAGTTTTAAAAAGGTAACAAATCATACAAAATCATACGGTGCATATTTGGCCCAAATCGGACATTCTGAAGCCTGTTTAATAAAGTCCTATAGTTCATATAAAAATAATGGATTTCTTTTTCCCCAACCTAATACTTAATTTTTCAGGGACTAAAAGACTTCAAAGCTTGCAGTTTTCAAAGACTAATATGCCTTCGAGCATGGATTTTTTTATACACATTTTTCATAATTTTTTAAACCGCAAAATACATATATGCCAGAATCCGTTCAATATTTTTTGAATGGGCGGACCCCTGAGTCTGTATCTTCCTAATATATTTTCCACACACTACACTATTGCGACCGTCTGTGGCACTACTTGGGGTAACGGTATCACCCTAATGTTGCTTTTTGGAGATTTTGTATGCGTTTTTCAACGAAATTGCCTGTAATTTAGTATTTTGAATCCCCATTGGGTTGGCAATCTTCGTACTATAAACTATAAATTTTGACATAGGTTTCGGGGTGCGCCCACATAAACGACAGTTTAGGGATTTTGAGTACGTTTTTCAATCTAATTGGCTATAATTCAGATATAATTAAGTTATGCTATAATTTTAAGACCATAATACATAAAAAAATACGATTGCATGTGATTTTAATTTTAAATACTGCAAAGAAATGAAATATTTAGTTCCTTCTTATATTTAAATGGCCCACCTACTATGCAAAATTTCGTGCAAATCGAATGATATATAGGGGCTTTATATATCATTCGATAGACTGAACTGTGTCTAGAATGATGCGTGCCAAGTTTCAAGAAGATCGGTTCAGATTTAGATATTGCTCCTATATACATTTTTGTCAAAGTCCCTACATATCTTTCGAATTGCACGAAATTTGGCATAGAGTATTGAATTAGGTCCAGATTGAAATGTTAAGTTTCGAGAAAATCGGTTCAGATCTACATATAGCTCCCCTATATAGTTTTGTCCGATTTTACATAAATGGTGCACCAAAGTCTCTATATATCTTTCAATATGCATGGCTTACTCAATTGAGTCTAGAATGACGTGTGCCAAATTTCGAGAAAATCGGGTATCTTCCGATTTAAATCTAGCACCCATATATATTTTTGTCCGATTTAATATAAATTGTGCACTAAAAACCCAAAGTTTGGCCGACCGGCACACAGTTTTGTACAATATACTGAAGTTACTATAATTTAATGTTTTGTACGTTGAAGTATTTTTAACGACTTCTTTTATATATTTGTTCACTAATGACAAGGGTATTTACAGAAATTTTATGTTTTTTCTGTATTTTTATTTACACTTGATGTTGTTGTTGTTTTGCATGTTCATGGGGATTTTCGTGTCTTTGAGATGGTTATCTGTCCCTTCCATAGCTCGCGAGTTAAGTTTCGAAAAAATCGGGTTAGATTTAGATTTAAGTTCGTTCAATTTAATGTCAATGTTCTTTCGATAAGGCGACGTCTGTTAGGATACATATTTAGAATATATTCAAAGTGGTGAAGGGTAACACATAGTCGGCCCAGATTTTACTACTTTCCTTACTGGTTTTTAATAACTATCATATTTCATATCATGGAGTATCTAGTATATTATATCAAGGACTAAAATATATCTGAGCGTTTCTAGATTAATGTCTACAAATTAGCTGTTAGCTATATTTAAACAATATGGATATATTATTATGAAAAAACTATTGTAATTATTTTTTTATAATTTTTTTAATGTTTGTGTTTGATTCACATGATCCACTTTATCCGTCTAAAGACATTCTATACTAGCTTTCTAATTATCATTACCTCTTATTTATTATTTTGTTTACAAGCTAATAAGTGCAATTAATATCATTCGACCTTTAAAAAAATTAAATATAATTACTATAATTATCTTGAATACTTGAAAGAAAATCGTAGCAAAATTACAACTCATTTTCTAATAAAAAATTATAGAAATTTGCACGTAACTATAATAATTAATAAAACTAAACAACATAATTAATGGCGTTTAGATTTTTCTAAACAAAAATTCATAGCATTTTTCGTTATGAAAAATTATTCTATTTACAAATTTACATTTACAATAGAAAAAAATATGTAACGTGTGTTATTTTTCAAAATGCATATTTAAGGCGCAAATTTCCCCATGTTGTTATTATTAGAATTAGCAATTACATTGCTGCTAGGCCATTTGTAATTACAATTAATGGCAACGTTAGACATAATTCTTGAGGTGGCGGTGGAGGCGATGTTGTTTAACTAACTGAAAAATGCAACAAGAAAAATTAACACCAACCAAAAAACCACAATTAATCGAATTGAATGCCATGAAAACAAAACCGCAAAAACATGCATGCCTACCTGGCTAGTTGATGAAATGAAAAAGGTACTTTTGGAAAAGAGAAAAGTGCATTTCGTGGCGAAAACAAATTGTTGCGCTTTCTTAATCATCATATTGGGGGTTTTTGTGTTTAGAACACGCAAAGGAGGAGGCCGTTTTTCGTTTTTTTTTTTTTTTTTGGTTGATGGGAGAGGGCCCGTTGTAGCCAACCAACCAAATGAGAAATGCTCAAAGCAACAATGCACACGCACGCAATGCCTCTTTGAGGTATTTACAGTTGTTTGTTTGTTTGTTTATTTGGCGGCTGTGTTCTCGTTTCAATGGCCCAGATGTTCGGCATTGATGTTTTAACAAATACGAGTACAGTTCATAGACGATGTGTAACGAAGCCAACAACAAAATGCACAGAACAGAAAAACAATAACAACAATTGTGTGTGTTTGATTTGTATGGCATGCAACGCCTTGCTTGTTTGCCAACACCAGCAACCAATCGTGTGATAGGCCATTTTTAAAATGGGGTGGAGCTTCCGTTAGTGTGTGTGAGAGAGGGAGAGCCATAAGAAACACACAACATAGTACGAGTTGTCTCTCTATGCAAAGGAGAGTGTGAGAGAATGAATAGAATAGCTGTTCATTTGTAGGAGACAAACAATCGTTCATTCACATGGTACGTGTTTTGGCGTCGGAGTTTTTTTCGTGAAACAGCAGGGCTGCGATTGATGTTTAGCTGTCCATCATGAAATGGAAACTCACACTGGCGAAAGAGTGATGTCTGCTCAAATGGGAGTGTTTTGATATAAATAATGATGGAGTGTTTTTCCTCTGTAGTTTTGCTATTCGCCGTTGAAGGGCGCTGTTGCAAAACAAGGCATTGGAAAACTAAAGAAGGGAAATGTTTTCTTTCAGGATATTGTTTTAATTTTTTTATTTCAAACGCACAAAGTACAGTTTCAAAGAAAAAATATCCAATGCCATTCGTTGCTGACACTTCGTTGAAAATGTCTACTTTTGATTCTCTAGCCTTTGGCATTTGAATGATAGGTCGAAGAATAATTTTTTTCTTTACATTTTGTTCCATTTCTTTTCCTTCTATTTCTTTCCCCTTAGGTGGTCTGTTTCTGCCTCATTTTGACACTCTTGATCTGTCAATAGCAAAGAGGAGATTGAGCTTCAGGTGTTAAGAGTTATGCTGACATACATATCTCTGCTGTCTCTCGATACATCTTCACAGCAATGTCATGATTTTTCTTTCGAACATCAAAATAAAAAATAAACATTTTTTTATATTATTGTTGTTTTTATTTTTTTGTTCCTTGTTTCTGTCTTGTAATCATCTTGTATATTGAGGAGGGGAAAAAAGTTTCATACTTGAAAGATTTGACATGAAATGTTAATTGTTTGTAATTTTCTTTTGATTATTTGAACATCAAATGAAACCAGAACATGGAATTACATCGTAGTTGGTATATGTGTGTGGTCTTCTTGTGTTAAGACACTTCGTTTTGTACATCTAAACATAATAAATTTTAATAATGGTGTTAAACAGTGACTTCCATAAGGTGTCAATAAATATTCCTATAGGGTTTGGAATTTATATCACTTGTGAGTTTATTGATGTTTACAATTTCTGTTTTGTATTTGTTGTAATATTTTAAAAGGGGTTATTGTAACATTAACAGATATGGCGCCACTGTCCTTTTAAACAATAATAAAAAATCAAAAATAACTAAAATAGAAAGTCGTCAAATGGGAATCCCTTATTTTATTAAAGTTTTCATTTGAAGTAAAATTTAAGTTTTTTAAGTTTGTATATTTAAATGATTCTTAAAACACAATTGGAAATTGAGGAAGGATTCATTATCACGAAAACTATACAACTTACCGATTTTAACATCAACATGCGGGAATTTATTTATCGAATTTGCATCATTGATGACCTGTAAATGTAAGATTGATTTTTTATTTATTGCGAAATAATATATTTAATTAGTGCTGTGTTAATATGATATGTAATAAAATCTAGGAATTAAAATGCAGACCGATTTAAGCCAATAATGTTGAAAAAATTAGAATCTCAATATTATTAGAACAAAGTTTACATTCTAACATATCCGATAGCATAATTCTTCACCTTTTTAATACAATTTTCCAGTTAGGAACTCCACTCACTATATGGTGTGCCATACAACATTTGTTGTAGTATTTGTCAATTTATATAATTTCGAGAAATTTAAGCCGCACTTGTTTAGAAATCGATTTTTCTGATCAAACCCCCAACATCTTTCCGATTTCTAGTTTACTATAGATTTGCGTGGCTAAAATTTGCAACGCAACAAAATATTGATCATAGATCCACCATTTACTATAGGCTGAGTCGATCTAGACATGTGTGTCCGTCTGTAGATTATAATTTGTAAACACGATACAGGCCATAGTTATTGACCAATCGTCGTCAAAGAAGTGCCTTTTGGTTTTGGTAATGATCTGTTAATATTTAGGGTTAAATAGACCTGAGATATTTTCCGTATATTCAAGATAAGATTTTGTCTTATAATTGATACCAATATTATTGAAGTAAGAGCGTTATACTTACAACTTTACAGGGGTCTACGTATTCTGATAAAGTTTAGTATTAACATTACCACACTAAAACGAGTAACGTGTCAGTTATAATCAAAGACGACGCCTGTAATTTACGGTTATGATCAATGATATTTAGTTGACCAAAAACTTTATTTTGTCCGTTTTTCTAGTCGCTCTAGATGCCAAATTACAAACCGGAATATATAAATATACAGTGGTGATCACAGAATTAAAACATTTACTGTGGTAAACATTTTTTTATCAGCCCTCGATTTGTTTGAAGTATTTTTGCAATTTTTTTTTAATTCCGAACACTTCTGTATACTATTTAGTGTGAAAATAGAAAATTATTGCATGCAATTATTCTATAAATGAGGGTTTTTATGCAAATACATCGACTTTGAAGTGGCCATGTAATTAAAACATTGTGTGATTTTTTTAGTTTACTGCATTTTTTGAAAATATTTTTAAAAAAGCTCGATAATTTAGTTAAATTATGTAAACTAAGCACCGAAAAAATTATTTACAGATAAAAATTTTTGAAAAAAATCTGTAAAATCTGTCAAAATTACCAAAAATTTGTACAGTACACCTTACATTCAGAAAATCACCCTTATTCTAGAAAATAAAGGTGCGAATGCACCAGAAATTGCTAGAATTAGTAGAAAACAATAAATAATTCTCAAAATAAATAAATATTTGAAATAAAAACTCAAAAAATGGGAATTAACCTAAAGGAACGATTCAATTTCAATAGCCTTTACTGAAGAAGGCCGGAATATTTTTGCAGTATGTGAGAAAATATCGATTGATATTGGTATTTATTATATCAAATCGATTGTTCGAGTAGTACAGAATATATTTTATCAAAAAATACATCAGTCAGAACAGAACTAACAGAGATCAACGCCTAGGTTGACGAGTAAAAGTTTCTGGCACACAGCAGCATAAATTCAGCAATTTCCATTTCTTGACCAGGCAAAGTAATTAAAAGTCTATATAGGTGCTGTGTTGTAGGAGTTAATATTTTTGCCAAGACTGTGGCAAATTTTGCCACATTTGCATTCTGGCACGACCAGAATTTAGGTTTGCAGGCAAAGCCCTGTTTTTGTCATATATACAGTTTTACTAAATAATTTTGTATTGTTGTTTAGTTGGAAGCCAAGCCTTATTACATTTTTATAAATGTATTCAAAATTTAGAAACTGTGTTTTTATGACTGGTACATGTAGTTACTGATTAACTATTAGACAAATACTATCTACATTATGACATTCATTAAATTTTTTTTAATCTTCACCATTTTGTGAGAATTTAAAATTGCTTATAATGACGGGAGCTTTATTTGATAACTATGTCATTGTTAATTGTCTGCTAGTAGGTTGTATGTATGTGATTTGAGAAGATTAAATGGATTAAAATTACATACTCTAAGGATGAAAGTTTAAAATTTTCTGGGAAGAAATTTTTTGTTCACCACGAACCACGTAATTTATTAATTTAAAAAAAAACACAAAAAATAAACTCAAATTTTATTTTGAAAAAAAAATATATTCAATGGAAACCAAATTGACCCAATTTTTGCTTGATCAAAACTTAAGCAACTTTTTTTTCTTAAAAATAAGTAAGTTTTGGTAGTAATCGTCAACATAACCAGAATTTTTGATTATGGCAGCACATATACAAGATCTTGAATCTATAAGATGCTCAATTTAATCCTTGGATATACTATTCCTCGCATCGTGAGCCAGTGGAAAGATGTTATGTTTGTTTCTTTGTGAATCCCTTTTTGATTTCTCTATTTATGATACTATACGGATGTTTCTATAGGTTGAAGATCTGATGACAGTGGTGCCCAAAACATTGTTTTTTTTTACTCCCGCATCCAATATTTGTCATTATTGACACGCCTCCACGCTTTCCAGTATCCTTGCAATACTGAAAACCTAAGGTTTAATTTTTTGACTTTTTCATGGTAATTTTTTCATCTATGAGGTTTTAATGTAAACCTTTAATTCATGCGAGAACATACAATTTTCTCACTAAGTTGGATTCCAATTGCTATGAGCTTTTGCGAAAGTCAATTTGGCTTTTCGATTTTTTCAAAAATAAAATAGCTTTCCTGCTGCTGCCCTCTGAAACCGGATTGCCGAATTCAAACACTTAGAATGAAAAATGGGTGAATAAAAAATTACTGCCACTCAGGTTGGGCTTTTGTATGAGAGCGATGTAATATTATGAACCTGTATGGGAAACTTTGTGGAAATAAGTTTTTTATTCACCAGGAATCCGCACTTCAGAATACTCAAACTAGAAAATGGGAAAATGCTTTTAAAACCTTCCCTATGGGACGGAATATTTATATGGGGGATATGCCCAAAGGTAGATCTTCGGCCAATGAGCAAACTTTTATATATTTATGTTTGTCAGCCTCCAATGTCTCGCAATGCAAAATTACAGTCGATTTGGTGGAAAAATTAAATATTGATATTTGGGGGTACTGGTATATGAGGGCTACCCTAAAAAGTGGACCTTATTGACATTTTCTTACTTTTACACAATATATGTTATATTCCAATGGAAAAGTTATTCTTGAATTACAAAAAAAACTAATTTTTAATCAACTTATTATACCCTTCACAGCACAGTGTTACAGGGTATTATGTCTTCGTGGATATGTTTGTAACAGGCAAAAGGAAACGAGATAGATTCATGGTTCCTTCTGAGTTGATTTATGCATGTCCGTCTGTTGATGTTAAATTGATGTTAAATTTAGATATAGCTCCCATATATATATATATATTTTAATCCGATTTAAATGGTTCCGATTTTATACAAATGGTGCACCAAACACCTAATATTCTTCCGATTTAAACAAAATTTTTCAAAGCGTACTGAATATGATACACTAAAAAATCCCAGTCTGCTCGAATTCTGTGTGAATGGTACAAATTTCTTCGTCCGATTCCATTTCAATGGTCATCCAAAGATGCTATGTCTCTTCTATCTACAGGATTATCTTCTCTTGTATGTACCCAAAGTGGTGAAGGGCTCCGTCCGACGTTTGATCTTTCCTTACTGATTTTAAAGGAAAAAACATTTGAAAAAAAACTAAAATAATTTTGTTAATATCGTAAATAACTCAATCTCTAACTTCGTGGAATAATTTATTTACACTTTACGAATTCTAATTTCAAGGTACAAAAAGTTAGGCATCTGTCAGAGTGTTTTATAACATTAAAATTTAAAATTGGAAGCAGCTTCACCATTTCCCTCTCTCTCTCTCTCTCTCTCTTATTTTCTTAGCTTTGTATTCTACATAAGTAAAACCGAGTTCGTGTCATTTATTACACATTTCGACTATTTTCTTATCCAAATTTCCATTTCGACTTTTGCAAATGTTTAGCTTTGCACATTTTGTTGTAATTAAAAAAACCAAACTATATAAAAATAAAATTTCAGTTGTTTTTAAAAGTTTAATGGTCACTCTAGCACGTACATAAAGATATGGGACCATATATTTATGACATAATTAATTTTAAAATTTCTCTTCATGACTAGGTTAGCCACGTCGTCCGCCATGCATGCGCAAAAACTACAGAATTTATGCGATTGTGAAGAACGAATGCAGAAAATATGATTATTAAGAAAAATATTGTTAATATTAATAACAATTTATGGTTACGTTTTAATAACATTTTTACGTGTGAAAAGAACATTTTCAGGCGAATAAAAAATGTCACATAAACATGCGGTCGTCGCCATCGTCATCACCAACCACAACATCATCGTCACCATCACCATTGCCATGGTTCGGCCAGTTGAAGTCATTGAAGTGTCTTGGTTGGTTGGTTCATTGGTCTTTTTTATGGAACCACACATTAATGCCCAGTGGCTTAAACTCCTGCTGCTGCAGTTGTGTTATGGCCGCCAGCCAGCCAGAGTGCTATTGTTGATGACTGCCAAGTAATTGCCAACCTGATTGCATTTAGAGGGAATATGATGATATTACACTAATACAAATGTATGCATATGCTTAGATTTCAATACTTGCTGGATTACACTTTAAACTCAACTTGCCGCATGCAAATGGCTTTGTAATCCTTGCAGCTATAATAGTTTTCCACTTACCGCTATGTGTGATAAGCATTAAGAGCTTTTAAAACAAGTTAATAGGAAACCTAAAAATGATTAGAAGACGGAACGCAGAATGCAGTTACTAATCGCATAAAGTATGCGTAGATTACGCGCATTCGAGTTGCGAGCGAGTGAGTACGAGTATACGACATGTGTTCATACATTTTGTAACAGGTTAGTTAATTTCTGTGTTAATCATTTAAAAATGTTGTCAAGTAAATTGTTATATTAATTGTAATGCCGCTGACTTCCGCAATTTACGATAAGTATATAATATTAAATAACAAAAATATGCAATGCTTGCTGATGTATTCCGTAAATTATGTTCAGATTGATTTTGATTAACAATGCTTGATATGAAGTTTGTTCAAAATGTAGGGGAGCACCTTTGGACGTGGGGCATTTTTGAACAGCGCTCATGAAATCTCGGTTTATAATTTTTCCGACTCATAACAAAATTTGTATATGACAATCTTGTTCTCTAGCAGGAAAAAGTATCTTTGGATAGCTTTTCAGTTATCGACAAAATGTAGATGAGTGAACTTTTGTTAGCTGTTTCCGAAGTCTGATTGTAAATTTTTATTTTGTTGTTGTTGTAAGGGCGCAGGAAGAATTCAGTGGTAGTTTTCTTTCGTTAAACATTTTTTTTTTGCTTTCTGGCAGTCATTTCATTCATCATTACATTCATTGTAAAGGTTACTTATGTATCTATCAGTTAAAATTTATAACAACCCAACAATTATAAAATAAAAAATTGTATGAGGCTTGAAAGGAAAAAGTATTCAAAGGTGACTCCCTCTCCACTATGTATGATAAAAAATAAAAATTTGTTTACTAAAAAAAATTTTTAATGGGATTTTGTGGTCATAAATAGACAAAAGCTCATACAATCATACTTTTTATACCCTTCACCACATGTCTTTGTTCATATGTTTGTAACAGGCAAAAGCAAACGAGATAGACCCATGGTTCCTAGCCCAAGGACGAACCCTATTGAAATTGGGAAAAATCGGTTCAGATTTAGATATAGCTCCCATATATATATATATATTGTCCGATTTTATTTAAATGGTGTACAAAAGCCCCTATATATCTTACGATTTACACGAAATCTTGCATATCGTACTGAATTGTGTGTTAATCAGTTCAGAATTAGATATAGCTGATATATATATATATATATATATTTTGTCTGATTTAATGTAAATGGCGTACCAAAGCCCCTATATATCTTTCGATTTGCACGAAATCTGCCATTGCGTACAGAATTAAGTATAGAATGATGTGTGCTAAGTTTCGTGAATATCGGTTCAGATTTAGATATAGCTCCCATATATATTTTCTTCCGATTTTATTTAAATGGTACACCAAAGTGCCTATATATCTAACGATTTACACGAAATTTGGCATAGCGTACTGAATTGTGTGCCGAATGATGTGCGCTAAGTTTCGTGAATATCGGTTCAGATCTAGATATAGCTCCCATGTATATTTTTTCCGATTTTATTTAAATGGTGTACCAAAGCCTCTATATATCTTACGATTTACTCGAAATCTGGCATAGCGTAATAAATTGAATGTCGAATTATATGTGTTAAGTTTCGAGTAAATCGATTTAGTTGTATATAGCTCACATATATTTTAGTAGATTTA